>NC_141143.1:11946219-12246219 GCF_053477565.2 Lygodium microphyllum
TTTAGCCACCAACATTTATCGATGTGGGAGATTATTTTAAATTGTTCTTGAGTAGATTACGAGTCTTAAATATTTCGTAGCGGAAATATTACACCGTGATAGGATATCAGCTTCAATTGACTGAGAATAACCAGCAACCTAGATGATCTTGAATGTGCTAAAAAGCACAAGTAATAGTAGTGTTCAATAACATTATGTAGTATTAAAAGATAATATTGAGATTTTTATGCTTGATCTTTATCTTGAATCTTTTCCTTATTGCTGATGGCTTTGTTAGAAATAGAGTGGTGTAGTAGTTCTAGAGTGGCAATGACTTGGTTGAGCTATAAAAATGAGAGAATGTAGAGTTTTATGAGCTTGAGAAAACTTGGCTATGGCTGCCCTTTAGGGTTTTAGGACAAGGACCTGATTTTTCACTCATTGCAGCTCATAGAGGTAGCCATTTTGAAAACCCTTTGAGTGGGAAAGAGCTTAGGTGTAGAGCTTCCAAAGCCCTATGGTCTCGACAGGGATTTCGATGTGTGGTGAGAGAACAATTGTACAGACGGAATTAGGCATAGATCAAGCATCGTCTTCAAATTCGCGCGATGCTAAGTAGCTGGGGAGCCAATGTCCCACTGTAATGTGCCAAGAAGGAGTGCAAGGAGTTTAAGAATGTTTCTCTAGAAGAGACCTTGGAGAGATATGTCCTCTATGTGGAGATGTGACTCCTCCAAGTGAGGTACGTGATGCTGTCCACAGACACAATTATGGCAATGAGTCTCAAAAGAGGCAATGCTAAAGCTACAATTGCCCAATGTCAATGATTGAGGTGCAAGGAGGAGTTTTAGAAGTAGAGAAACACTTTTCTAGAAGTAATTTTAGAGAGATTTAGCATGTGGAGAGAGATATGAAATCTTCAAGCTAACAGAGTGCTACTGGCTATGGTTGCCATGGAAGCTTCATTGAAGGTAGAAATGCAAATGAAGTTGGAGATGGGGTCTAGCACTCAAACTGAGCTGAGTTGAGATGGAGAGGAGCTAAGAGGAGTGAAAGGAGAGCTAGGCCATGCTCAGTTGAGCTCTGATACCATGTTAAAATGTCAAATCTAAAGCATGTCTATGGCGAATGGAACACAAAGAGAATGTTCATAATGACATAGACTGAAGAGACCAACTGTTACTCAAGTAGTGAATCAAGTTCCAAGATGGAATCTTGGACTCGTAAACACAATCTTGAGTATGACACTGATTATGACTATTAAAAAAAAGTACAATTGTATTCCATCATTGAAAGATAAGAAGGTACATCACTTTATAGGCTCATGATGGTTCCCTTTTTCTCCACTGTGCTTATGGGATTGAGACATCCTATATTTTAGGCATCCTTTCTAGCAAACTACTTGTGTCTTGCCCTATCTCTCCATACAAAGAGGTTGTCACATGGGTGTGATTGCATATTTCTCAACAAAAATGAAACCTAGCCTTTTATTAGTGTGCTTCTTCTTATCAATGTGATATATCCAAAAGAAATCTTTGATGATTTGAAGTGTGAAGGGGAAGATATACAAAGTGCTAAAACAATAAATTATGATTCTCTCGTTACATTCCATGTAGTTGATGTGTGACTTGGCAGTTCTTGGCATAGTCCATAGATAGGCAAGGCTCGACCCTTAGACATCATCTCCACAAGAATTGAGTAATTGCATGAAAATGGATACCCCCATGGTATGCTCTTTAAGTTCATGGGCCATTAACATGGCTAATATTTCCATATTATAAGCGCCCAAACTTGCCACTAAATATGCAGTATTGAACCATAGTTGTGTAGTGTGAGTTATGCATTTTTAAAGCTATAACAATGATGCCGAAGCTATGTTTTTGAAAAATTGTTGTTCCTTCCTCATAGTAATCTCTAGTTTTGTGTCTCCCCCTCTAAAAAATTTTGTGATCATAGCCTTCATTGGGTCGGCAAAATGGTCAATGGGTTTCTACAAATAGACCTCAAAATGTCCTCTATGGCTTTCTCACATTGGATGGTTAGCTTCCATTCATGTGATCAAGCATATGTTTCACAAAGTGTTCAATGTATGGAAATTCATACTATGATCATAGGTTGTCTCATGCTAGCCATTTACAAGTTTTCAAACTAAGTGTAATGGATCTCATAGAAGGAGATAAGGACATCCTCAATTTAATCTGTAAGGCATGGAGTAGTGGGGAAAGTCTCTCTCCTTGAGAAGTACTTACCCACAGATCTTATTCATCCCCTAGCATATCCACCATGCTCCACATTGAGATTTGTAGACATATTTAAATGTATTCATAGGTAAATTCCCTCCCATTTGATATATCATAAACCCACATAGCAAAACGCAAACTACCATGGCTTAAAAATCTATTTTTCTCCTTGCTTTGTAGCACTTATAGTTGGCCCCTAAACAAAGCATTCAAACAAAAAATATATATACTTGCACAACACACTTACATACCTCAAAGATAAACCAAAAATAATGGAAGACACTTCTCTTTCTCACATTTAAGGGTGAATCATGCCTCTACTCTCACCCCACCATCTTCATAACTCTCTTGATGCAAAAAATGAAACCAAATTTCCCACACTAGGACCCACCATATGGGCACCTCCATGTCCCTTGTGTTCCTAAATAGAATCATGCTCATGTTATTGATGTGCAAAGTGCTTAAAACACTCTTGCTTGGGAATTGATGCATATATGAAAGATATGCTATGCATTTCAAGCACTCCATGCTCACATAAAGAAAATGTTTGCAATGAAAGAATTTTGTGCCTATTCTAAGATGCATTTCAAGCACTCTATGTGCACATAAAGATAATGTACACAATGAAAGCATTTTGTGCCTATGCTTAGCTAAGGTGTAGTACACTATGTAGTTATGCACATATAAAAGGTTCATTATTTAATGTTTTAGTATTTAATGCTCAAACCTTACCTCTCAGTGTTTTGGTGAGACTCCAATCCATCCCCTCACTTTTAAGCACTTTTGATGGTTGCATTGGATTTCAAAAACCCCTCTTCCAATTGATGTAGACCTTCATTATTCTCAACTCTCCCATCCGCCTTACCCTCTCTAACCAATGTTCCTAACAAGAGGAGGGTAATCCCTTTTGTGATGGGACCTGAAATGGGCCGACACTAGCTATGGCACTAGCTGGACCTCATGCTCATGACACATACACAACCTCACGGCCTTGCGGACCAGGAGCGTCAATCTAATGCTGAAGGTAAAACTACCCTAAATCTTAATCTATGCATTTATAGTTTATAGTCCAATAGTTCCCTTAAGCTCCTCAGAGTGAGAACCCTTACACATTGGCAATGCCACGATAACACACATATGGATGCAACCTCACGGTAGAAACACCGCGGCCCCACTACAACTCTCCTACATCGCAGGGATTAGCCCTTTGATGCGCTGCTAAACATATAACACAAACGAACAAAAACTTCTGTATTTTATATTTCTCGTATTTCCAAGAGATATACCATGTGTCCTCACTTAACAGTCCCTTAGGAAATCGACCCTCTATCCTACGGTAAGGGATAACCTCACACTCTCAATCATGGGTCAAAGTCCTAAGAAGACAATTGCTATGCAGTCCAGGAGATTTTTCTTTGATACCATGAACCATGCATAGTGCATACTCATGTGGTAACCCGATCAAGGAAAATATACAAAGAAGCCACATTAGGACCCACAGGTACTTCCTTGGTAGAGCAAGAGAAAGTCTACCATCAAGTGGCAGGATGGTTTCAAAGAGAGCTGGTTGTGGTAAAATACCCATTGCAGCTAGGCTCTAGTCATGAACTTGAACCTAGCAATTGGTCGGGTAGCTCATGTGTAGTGAAGAATCCACCATAGTAAAAGGATAATCCAGATTATAAAACCCTGACATGAATGAAAGGAAGTAGAGCTATGACAAATTATCTACAATCTAGCTGATAGTGAAATACACATACCCCACAAACTCAGGGAATACACAGTGTGAAGATACACCCACACCTAGGACAGAGTCACCCAAACCCCAAAATGGCCATAGGCTCAGAATCTGTGAAGCAAAATCCATAGTAGGAATATGGATGGAAAGTACCAATCCCAAAACAAGAGAAAAACAAGTAAGTTGCAAGAGAAGATCTACAACCTATTGGAGTTAAGAATCTAGATGGTCACCTTCTTGGAACTCACAAGAAGATGCAACCAAAGGTTTTTCCTAGCAAGCATAAGAGTCATACACCAAATGATCATCTCGATAGTGAGTACAAGAAGAATCCAAAAGACCACCCTAGATAGACACATGGTAAGACCTCGAAGTCTAATCCTAGAAGTAGTAGAAGCCAAAAGGTTGATGCTAAGCCTGCACTAGCAGAAAAGAACATTCCAAGAGTTTCAACTATTCTAGACTCATCCAAAGAATGAACAGGATGGAGGAAAAGAAATATTAGTATTCCATTAGGAGATCTCTTAAATCTTGTACCAGCTTTCAAGGATCGCCTATTGAAGATGATTTAGCTAGAGTGACCAGTGCTACTACAACCAGAAGTAGTGGTTATGACTACTATCAGTCTGAAAGTGATAGTTTGAAGAATCCCACAAGAACCAATACCCCATGCCCATTTTTTTATCTGACCATTCTCCTAGTTTGTGTTCATTACAAGGACCAAATCATCCAGAATGTTGTGTGCTTGATAGTGGATCTAGGGTCAACATCATTACATTGGTAACCTATCAAGAATTGGGATTAATGGATTGGGAACTAGTCCCATTTTTGGTAAGAATGAAAAAGTAGCAAAGGCTGAGACCAATTGGTATCATAGGATTTGTACTTTTGGAAATTGCTTCAATTCAATTCTTAGTTTTTTGTGTTAAATATGAAGCATACAAACACAAATTACTTTGAAGGCCTTGGCTCTGCCAAGCCAGAGTTACCCAAAATTGGGATAAAGATAAACTCACAATATGCAAGTATCAACATAAAGTGAATGTGTTCTTGTAGAATGTTACCCCTTCCTTACCACAATGCCAACCAGCTATAGTAGAAACAATCAACATGGTTGAAGGCTTGAGTGATAATGATAAGGAGGAATTTTTAAAGGCTAATTTAGATTTATAATTGTGGTGTCTAATTAATGTATTGCAGATCATTGAATAGTACATGTAGCCACAAAGGTAGCTTGACAAAACCTCGGAGAATGAGGAGAACAACAACACTTCAGACATTTTTTGAATCTAGAACTCAGATTGTGAGAAAGAAGAAGATGATGATATTGATGAGATGGGTAAAGTCAAGATAAAAGAAGTACTTAGATTGTAGCAAGAGTTTGAAGCCCAAATGCAAAAGGTCACAAGAATGAAGAAGAATGAATTAGACATAATGTTTACCAAACCAGTGATTTGGGAATACTCAGAAATGAAAGGATTGGGTCCAAGATTCTACTAGCACTGGATTCCCTTGAAGCTGGATGCTATTCCAGTCTAGACATATCGATAGCAAACGAACCCTCACATGGCCAAATAGGTCATACCAACTATTGCAAGTTGGCTTTATAGCCCTAATAGATCGAGGTGATTGGATTTTCCCAATTTTCATAGTCTCGCAAAGAAGAACAATAAGATGGGGATTTGTGCTAACTATAGAAAGCTCAATGCAGCCACCATTTTGGATCCATTCCCCATTCCCTACTAGGATATTATTCTAGATGAGGTGATTGGCCACAAGATGTACTCCTTTTGTTGATGGCTTTAGTGGCTACAATTGAGTTTGACTAGCTCCAAAAGATCAGTTGAAAATAGCTTTTATCACAACATGGGGTGTATATGTCTATATGGTGATCTAGTTTGGCCTTATGAATGCTCCAGCCTCTTTTCAAAGAGATATGCAGGAGATCTTTGGATCTTATATGACTGATCTTATGAGAGTCTTTGTGGAAAAATTTAGTGTGCTTGGAAAAATAATGTTGCATCTGATGCACCTTTGGCTCTGTCTTATACATTGCCAAGAGATAAGCTTAAGTTTATCCTTTGAAATGTGTGTTTGGATTTCATGGCAGCATTTTACAAGGAAACATTACTTCTCAAGATGGTATTGCCATCAACCCCACCAAGGTGGTAGTAATCACGCAAGCCTTAGTGTTGGATTCACCATCTCCACCCCTTCTATTCTTCGAGAAAATCTGGTGGCATTGCTGCCACTTGCAACTTTTAGCGGACTTGGTTGTCCCCTTCAACAAATTGGCACATGTGGCAAAAGCTATCATTCAGTGGAATGACAAGGTGGTCTTATCTTTTCGTTGCCTTGGGCTATTGCTTTCTAGAGCCCCAATCGTGATCCCACACTAGATTGGGAGAATTTGTTCATGTATTTGTTGATACCTTTAATATGGTTGTTAGTAGTGTGCTTATGCAATGATATGCTAGTGGATGGTTCCACTTGCATTCTATGCAACCAGAAGATTGCCCAATGTAGATAAGAACTACTCAGTCTCATAGAAAGAGAGTGCTTTGGCATGATCTATTCCATCAAGAAGTTTTGGTATTATTTTCTCGAGCATGCTTTTGTTTTTCATGTGGATCATTCAATTTTAATTTTTTTGGCTAAGCAGCAAAATGTCATGGGGCAACTAGCCAAATTGATTCTTATGTTACAAGAGCTTGAATACAAGGTGATACATTGCCCTAGAGTACATCACGAGATTGTTGACTTCCTATCACACCTTGATTCTATAGAACCCCCAATTGGTGTTGAAGATCAGATGTCCACTTATTTACAACAGGGCAATAAATGTCTATAGAACTTGAGCCACCTAACCCTCCGTGGACATGGTATGAAGAAATGCTAACTTTCTTGGAGAATGGAGTGCCTTTGCCCCATCTCTAAAAGGATCATTAAAAATGCCCCATCTCTAGAAGGATAATAAAAAATGACTAGCTCTCTAGGGCCGATGTTTGGAGGCCCTTATGGGCTAGTCATATTATCGCATCCTCTCTAGAGTGCTACAAAGAGTAGTCCTTCTAATGGGGTGGCTTTCAGTTATAGAGGAAGCTCACCAAGGGATTTCTAGTGGCCACTTTGCTGCAGAGGTGATAATCCGAAAAATCCAACAAGCTATCTTGTGGTGGCTGACCATGCATGGTGATGCATGCAAGTGGGTCTAGCAATGTGACTCCTCCTTGCAAAGGCTCGATCAACCTAGTGACAAAGATCACACACCACTCCAGTCAAAATCCTATCTTTGGAGCCCATTCAAAAATGGGGTTTGGAGTTTATTGGTTGGATCTGACAAGTGGTTTCTTATACAAAAAACAATTACATCTTGGTACCCCTATTGAATTGGTCAGTGTGACAAAGGTACACATTTTGTTAATAAAATCATCAAAGAACTCACATAATTTTTCCTCATTGTACATAAAAATTTCTCCACTTCTTATCTGAAAACTAATGGCTTAGTAGAATCCACCAACAATGTGCTATGTAAAACTTTAACCAAGTTGGTAGATCAACACAAAAAGATTGGGATACTAAGCTTTTGGCAGCACTTTGGGCCTTTTGCACCTCCTTCAAGACTACTACCGGAGAATGACCGCTTATTACAGATTAGCATTTGGTTTGGAAGCCATTACATCCCTAGAGTATGTAGTACCTAGTTTGCATGTTATGTGTAATATTCTTGTTAAAAATATTATAAAGACCATGAGAAGTTTCGGGGAAGTGACAATGTTACATTGGGACGGGTTAATCTAATACACTCTCCACTGAGCCCAATCGAGACAATAGCTTAGCAAAACCCTGTATTTCTCATGAGAACCTCCTCTTGGGAGGAGGATAAGGGATAAATATTGATTTAATCAAAAAAAATTTATTACCTTCCCCCAGCCGAAGCGTGGCTAAGGGAAGGGGATGGTGCTAAAATGGGAGAGTGAATAAGGTGGAGGGGAGAGTCTACATGCGGCCAAACACATGGGGGGAAGGGAAGGCCTTATCCCTTCCTATAAATACCCCCTCTAAGGGGTGAGTAGGAGAGGGTCGTGGTGAAAATATAGTGGATCAGGCATCCACGCAGGCAGGGTCAAGAAAGGACACCGCGGGCCGTGTCGTGAGTGGAGGGCCGAGAGAGCACCGTTCGTTGGCTGCCGCCGCTGCTGATGACCAGAACCGCTGCTGGTACGAAGAGCCGCCACCTGCTCCGTTGGGATCACGGCCGCCTGTCCATGCTGGCTGTCGTCATCCTATCTCATCTCCCTGCCACAACTATAGCTGGAAGCTTTAGAAGCTTCTAGTAACTTCTAAAGGCCTCCTCCCAAGCCCCCTTTCCTGTGGTACATTAAAACTTTTTCATGGTACATTTAACCCTTTTTTCGGGGTACATTAAAGCTCTTTTTCTGGGGTACATTAAAGCCCTTTTTCCGGGGTACATTAAACCCAAGTCCCTTAAAGTTCACCTTGCTCTAGGAAAAGAAAACCCTTAATCCCTGTGCCTAAATCCATAAGTCCCATCTTGTGTTTGAAACCCCGTGTTTTACCCCTCATATTTCTTTTTTTAATACACCCCTAAGCCTTTCTAAACCCCGTGTTCCCTTTTATTTACACGCCTTTTTCCCCATACTCTTGTGTTATCTTTCAAATTTTCCTTTGGGTTTGAAAAACCCCTAAGTCCTTTCATTCCAGTGCCTAAAAGATCTCCCAAGGGTTTTCATAGATGTTTGTGAAGCCACACTCACACATAACCTTTCACCATGATTATATCCTATAGACCCTTTTTCTCTAAAGCTTTATAAACCCTTTCCCTCTCCAAAAAAGCTAAGATTTTTGAGATCTTATTATCCCTCCTCGTGGACAACCTTTTAAACGACTCCTTGCCTCACAACAGAGACGGTGGAAATTCGAAAGAAAGAGTAAAAGTTGCCTTCACATTCGAACTGCGATGCCGCCTAAGAAAGTCCAAGGAGTAGCTGCGGGAGGGTCATCTCCCGGTATCCATGTGGATATCTCACCCCAAAACAAGGTTTTTCCTTCTTAGTTTTATATCGGTTTTAAGTCAATCATGCAAAGATGAATTGTTAGGGATAGGATATATTTTTTCGAGTTATTTACAATGAAAGAGTTTAGTTTAATTGAACAAATGATATGTATAGAACATAGTTTCCTTAAATAGCATCATGCATTATAACGAATTACGAACAAGATTATCTACCTACTATAGCGGTATATTTTAGTTAAATCCTGAAGGTATAAAAACTGCATCTTGCACCATTAACCCCATTCTTTTTGCAACAAATGATCATGAAATTCATGAAAGGTTTTTTTTATGTTCCTCAAATTACTAGGAAGTTATCATTGCTAATTGCATATCTTAGTAAGGAAAAAGATTGTTATTTGGCAAGAGTTTCGTTTGCAAGGAAAAATGAAGATTAAATTGAATTTACCTACCTCAAAGCAATAAAGTTTAGGACTGAAAAATTAATTGTCCCAAGGATAACAAATCGTGCCGAGGTGATCTCAATATTACCTTCCAAAAGATAACCAAATCAATCTAAACTTAGAAATACCATGTTGAAAAAAATATGCCTTGGAAATTATTTAAAGACCAAAGAAACATTTATACCTTAAGCACTTGACTACCTCCCTTGATTGTAGGGTCAATAAATTCCTAAAGGTAAAAGAACTAGGGTTTGTCCCTGAGGTTCTTAAAAAGAGACCC
Source organism: Lygodium microphyllum (assembly GCF_053477565.2). Classification (NCBI taxonomy): domain Eukaryota; kingdom Viridiplantae; phylum Streptophyta; class Polypodiopsida; order Schizaeales; family Lygodiaceae; genus Lygodium; species Lygodium microphyllum. The sequence continues at coordinate 11,955,935 of NC_141143.1, forward strand.
TAGGTCCGACACACATCAACTTAAAGAAACTAAAATGGATTATTCCATCGCAGGACTTGTGCAGCAAGTACGAAGTCATATAGTCTTGTGATTGATTCACAAGAAGAAAGGGTAAATAACCTCAACAAGGATGGCAGATCCTTACGCAAGTTTTCTTGCAAAAGGAGGTATTCTTGGATATCCTTCTAAATAAGGAAAGTTATAAATCGGAAACTAAAGTATCCAATGAACTTTAGGGTTGACCAAGTTGGGCTAATAAGGTACGCCCTAACCCGGAATATAAAGGATCTTGCCAAGTTGCAAGACACCTTGGAACAAGTGTTGATACATTCGAAAGGAAAAAATAATTCCTTAGCAGTTTGCCAAACAACAAGGTTGATTAATGGAAATGTTTGTGCTTGCTAGAGATTTTAGAGCACTGTTTGTTTTATGAACTACAAATTAAATGAATACCTATACTTCAGGATGAAGGCCTGAAGGGAGAGGCAGTTTCAATTACCCCCGACTGCCTGCCTGACCCTAACCAAGGGGGTTGTTGACTGCACCAGGAATGTGGACCAAACCCGCCGTGTGAGGTCTCTACATTGAGCTCTACTTGGAGCAGGAGGACGCTTGGGTTCCAGGGGGCTCTGACCGTAAATTCCCTCGCCTTCCGAGTCCTGCACAAGAGGCTAACGTGACTCGAGATTGGATCTGGAGGCCCGCATACTAGTCTAGGGGCAGAAGCTTGGAATAGTGATCCCTGTGGATTACTGGATAGCCTTCGGGCAGATTATGGACAAGCCTACGGGCGAAACTCCTTGTATTTCAAGATAAAATGATGAAATTTTAATAAAGAACTTGTTTGATATTTTTTTTCTATGTCACTGATCTGGGTTTTTTACAACCCAGATTATTACCACAAAATTTTGGCTAAAGCCCCTATCAAGAGCTTACCATATCACTTTGGGTTTACTCTTCAAGCACTAGGTATGTTACATTGCTTCTCGATTATGATAACTCTAGCAAATGGGGGAGAATGACAAGTCCATGAGAGCATTTTAGAATACCCTCATCTCTTTGAGGGAAGCTATGAGTGAGTTCTTTTATTATGTAGCATAATGGCAAGCTTCTTCTACCTCTTCTCCTCTTGTCTCCCTCTCCTCTCATCTCTCTCTCTTATATTTCAATATGGTGTCTAGTACATATATTCTCTCTTGTAAATTTGTGTCTTGGTTCTCTTGATTCTCTTTGAGAAAATGGATGTCCTAGCCCATCCTCCCTTTGGCTAGGTGGCGCCCCTCTTTAGTTCTCTTAGTGAGGATTGGAGGTTGGATGGGTAAGAGGCAACCCATTCATCATTTCAGCCCTCATTTTTGGTGCCCCCACTGAGGAGTTCTCAAGCTATGCTCTACAACTTCCATGAAGAAAGAAACATCTAAGGAGTTGTCCTCTTCTTCAACGAGTGTTTGTCAGGAAATCACTAAGGAGGAATCTTCATCAAACCCTATTCAAGGGATTCGCCGCTCAAGAGTACCGCAATGGTCTCCAAAAGAAGCTCAAGAGAAGAAGGATCTTTATCGACAAACGGCACGTATGTGGGTAAAGCAAGTTAATTAGACACATCCTTCTTTGCTTCATGAGAAATCTTGCTCTCATCAAGTCCCTACGTCAAGGCATTGTGTTGAGTGCTTGGTGTCTAGTGTAAAGACACTCCCTACGGAGCTTCGTCTTCAAGTGGTGAAGGCGCTTTCAAATTCGGGGATTAACAAGTTTTTGGAGGGTGAGTTACACATCAATGGTGTGCGGTATTGGCGAGAGGCTACATATGGTGATGCGCTTCAACTACTACTAGCAAGAAGACTCAAAGTAATTGAAAAGATAGCTATCGAAGCCTATGAACTTTACAAGGCTGATGATGGTCACACAAAAGCTACGCTAATTAGTGGTGAGCAAATCCTTCGCATCTCTCGAATGGTGGGATCTAAGAGGCCATAGCTTCAACGACACGCTTCATGAAAGTTTGTAGTGTAAATTTGTAGTTAATGCATAAATGACTACTCCTACTTTCTACAACTTTCAATCGGTTCAAAACATTCGGGTGGATGTGTGCATTAGTAGAAAGATACATTTCCAGCAAAGGTTGGTCTTCTATTTTGGAGCTGAGAGGTTGAGAGAGATCTTGTTGTCTCCTGATCCCATAATACTCCCTATTTTGGATTATAACATCTCCTTTAATGTGCACATATTCATTCTACTCTAAGTGTATCCCATGAACCATAGGGACTTGTACGGACCTATCCGTCCACTTGCTAGACAAACCGTGCATATAATCGTTAGCACAAAGATCAGGTTTCAAAATATTATAAGGGGCTTATTGGGCCCTCATCGTCTTGCTGAGATTAATGCATCTGTAAATCCATTTATTCTACCCTTAATAAGATATGACTTGGGCCTAGACGTGTTCATCTTTATTTTGTATTGAGCTAGACCAACATCTTCCTATCATGGCTTTTCCAAGTTTTTTTGGGCACAAAGGGGAGAAATCTCTGGACTTTTTGGATGACTTAGAAATGGCCTTCCTAGTCACAGGACGGGATGACGAAGCAACCAAAGTACAGGCCTTCCCTTTAGTTCTAAAGGGTGATGCTCGAGTGTGGTATCAAGCTCTCCCAGAGGCTACAAGGGGTAATTGGGAGAATCTCAAGACCGCATTCATGCACAAGTACCAAGATACAGAGCCACCTTAAGATATTTGGAGACAACTCTTAGATCTTCGCCAAAACATAGCAGGGGAGTACCAAACCTATGAAGGCATGTTTATAAAATTGTGGGATAAATGGACAGCCTCTTTAGCTGAGGGAGAAAGAGTACCTGATTGCCTTAAGAAAGATTATTTTCTAGCCGGACTCCATCCTCTACTAAGGGAGAAGGTCAAAGGAAAGTTTCCCACATCCTATGAAGAATCAGTCACTTATGCGAGGGAGAAAGATAGAAAATTGAAGTATCAAGCCCAATTGAAGGGGGGAGTTGAGCCCATGCAGGTTTTACCAACCATGCCAAGGCCTAGAGAAATAGCAGAGGCCGCACCTGAACCGGAGATACCACAGCAAGAGCTCCTACAACACATTACTAATCAACTTGAAAGCCTTTCGTTAAATTTGGTGCAAGGAGTACGACCCCCTCCCCTCATAAATGAAGGCAATCGAGGTCCAAGAAGACAAGAAAGAGAGTATGTTTGCTATAATTGTGGGGAGACTGGCCATGGTATGTACTTTTGCCCTCATCCCAGGCGTTTTCCAGAAAATGGGTTCCAACCAAGAAGGAGGGGACAACAAGTGACACCACCTAGGGAAAGGTTTGTTCCACCGAATCCAAGGCCTCCACCACCGGTTCAAGTTCTCCAGCATCCTCGACCACTTGCAGAGGTGCCGCCCTTGCCTGTCCAACCGCAAGAGAATCATGATGTTAGGATAATTAGTTTAGATGAGAGTGATGTCAAAGGGAAGGCCAAAGTAGTAGAGGTTGAAGCAATGCCGATGAAGAAAGCCCGGAGAATTGAGAAGATGGAGCCTACACCACCAAAGGAGGTTGAAAATATGGAAGAGGAGGCAGAGTCATCAGTGGCTGCAAAGACACGCAACAGTAAAAAGAGGAGGGCTCGCTCACGCCTACACATTGAGCCAGATGATTTTCCCTTGGGTAAAGGTACTAGAGCTTATGATTTGCTTGCTGATGTGAGGAATCAAGGGCCAAAAATTTCATGGCCACAATTACTACATCTATCTCCAACAGTGCGGCGACAATGGTCAAAGATGGTAAGCATTAGACCCATGAAGAATAGACATGTGAATGCAATCCAGGCTAGAAAGATGAAAGATATTGTACCTCTAGTGGAAGCCGAAATCAATGGGCAGAGAGTGTCAAAGACATATGTGGATGGAGGTGCAGAGATTTGTGTCATGACGGAAAAGTTGATGCATCGTTTGGGACTAGAGGTAAATGAAACTACTAAATTTGGGGCCAAAATGGCTAACAATGTGGTAGTAAATTGTTTGGGAGTTATAAAGAAAGTCAAGGTAAAGGTGTGTGGAGTGCAATTGGAGCTTGACATGTATGTGATGCCAGTGAAGGGGGATGGCTATCCGCTCATTCTTGGGCAACCATGGCTAATGGGAATGAAAGCCAGACAAGATTGGGAGACAGGGGCTTTAGAGCTCAGGCCACAAAAGGGGCTGCATAAAAAATGGAAGAGCGCTATCTACAACATGAAGGAGTGCCGATAGGAGGATCTTGTGTTAGAAACCACCACTGATGAATGGAGTTCCAGCGAGGGTTGGTCATCTATGACCGAGGGAGAGTCTTCTAATGAGGAGGAAGAAAGCTCTCTAGAAGTGATGGGGATTACATTAAAAGGGCCTCCTAGTAGTGAAATTCCGCAGCAGCTTCCAAAGGTCGAGAAGGAGGGGTTAGAAAAAATGTTGGCTAAGGATCTATCAGTTGAGGAGAAGGCAACCTACATGGAAGTGGTGATAAAACACTCTGCACTTTTTATTTCTGATTATGAACACATCACAGGTGTGACAGCAATACAACATCACATTAATCTAAAAGAGGGAGCACGGCCAGTGGTGCAGCGACTACGACGATTGGGAGTAGTTCAACAAAACGCTCTACTCACTGAGGTGCAACGACTTTTAAAGGCAGGCTTTATCTATCCAATAGGGGATTCAGAGTGGGTTTCACCTGTGGTGGTGATACCCAAGAAGAATGGAAAATGGAGGATTTGTGTGGATTACAAGCCGCTAAATGCCGCAACTAAGAGAGATCACTTTCCTCTTCCCTTTCAGGATGAAATACTCAATGAGGTGGCTGGGCATGAGAGACACACTGTTTGTGATGGGTATTCAGGTTATTTCCAGATCCGAATAGCTGAGGAGGATCAACAGAAGACCACCTTCATTACACCTTGGGGTTGTTTTGCTTACAAAGTAATGCCATTTGGATTAACAAATGCCCCAGCTACCTTCCAGCGATTCATGAATTATGTCTTCCAGCCATATTTTGGGAAATCCATCAGGGTCTTTATTGATGATTTTTGTATTTATAGTTCTAAGGCTCTACATTTAGGGAAGGTGGATGAAGCTTTCAACCGACTCGCACAAATGGGGGGGCAGTTAAACCATGAGAAGTGTCGCATTGGCGAAAGCAGTGTAACTTTGTTAGGGCATGTCGTAAGTGAGAGGGGCATTGAAGCTGATCCAAACAAAGTTAAGGCCCTATTGGCGGTGCCATCACCATCTTCTGTGAAGCAACTAACCTCTTTCATTCAGAAGGTGCGATATATGGGGCGGTTCATTCATCTCCTCTCCCAATTAATATTTCCACTACAACAGTTAACCCACTCCGAGGAGCTCCTGTGGAGTGACGAAAGCGAAAGATGCTTTCACGAGGTGAAGAAGGCTCTTAGCACCCTTCCTATAATTTTACAGCCTTGTTGGGATCAAGAGTTTTTTGTCAACCCGAGTTTTGGGGACAATGCTCTAGGGGCAGCACTAATACAAAAGGATGCTAAAACTGGACTAATGAGACCAGTTTACTTTTCTAGTAGAGTAATGACAGCATCAGAACGAGGGTACAAGAAGGTCGAGGTAATGGTTTTGTCTCTAATGTTTGCTATAAGAAAGTTTCGTCCTTATCTTCTCCCTAGGCCATTCACAGTGATCACGACAGAAGAGCATTGTCCTTATGCCTTACAGCACATGGATGTTTCAGCTAGAATCGCTAAGTGGGTGATACAACTCCAAGAGTTTGACTACACCTTCAAGGTGGAGGATTCTACTCGAGCTTGCCTAGCTGATTTGTTGACCCATAGATGCCATCAAAAGAAGGAAAAAGAGAAGGGAAAGGTAAAAGAGGAGACACCTCCTCTCGAGGAGCCACCACGGGTGGAGAATGCCCATGCCCTCTACTTCGATGGGGCCTACAAGCGTATTAAAGACAGAGCGGCAGCAGGAATAGTGGTGTTCAGCTTGGAGGATGTCCATTCTAACAATGAGGCAGAATATCAAGCCTTGCTTTTAGGTTTGAAGTGGTGTCTCTCACATGGTATCACTCGGCTTAATGTTTTTGGGGATTCTATGCTCATTGTTAAGCAAATGAAAGGAATCTGGGCTTGTAAAAATGATAACTTAGCAGTGAAAATGAGGGAAGCTAAAACTCTCATGAGAAAGCTACAAAAGGCCCAAATCTATTTTGTGCCAAGGCGCACAAATGGCGACGCAGATGCTCTAGCAGCTGAAAAATTGAAAGAGGCAATGGTGGGCATCATTGCCGTAAAGCTTCCCTTGTTTCAAGGAAAGTTTCAACTACAAGATGTGCTTTATTTTCTCGAGCAAGGTGAGGCACCTACACATATGAGTAAAAGTGAGAAAAGGTGGCTAGCTACTAAGGCCACTAAATACCGCTTGATAAATGATGTGTTGTATTGTAAAGGAAAGGATGCAGTGCTTAGAAGGGTGCCAACAGCAAAGGAGATTATAGATGTGATTAAGAGCTGCCATGAAGGGGTTTGTGGTGGACATTTTGCTCAAGAAATAACCAGCAGAAAGATTCTCCAAGCCGGTTTTGTGTGGCCTAGTCTACATCGAGATGTGCAACATTGGTGCCACACTTGTGACGATTGCCAAAAGGCCGGACCAAGGAAGCTAGTGCATGAGGAACAAAATCCCATAACTAAATATGGCCCATTTGAGAAATGGGGGATTGATGCAATAGGGCCACTCCCACGAACTCAATCTGGCAAGGAATACATCATAATGGGAGTGGACTACATGACGAGGTGGGCAGAGGCTTCAGCAACTAGTAGGATCACAGCCCAAGAAGTGGGAAAATTTGTGTTTGAAAATATTTGTTGCAGGTTTGGCACACCTTTGGAAATTATCTCGGATCGGGGTCCTGGTTTTAGGGCAAACCTAGTAGGGGAGCTAATGGAAAGGCTAAAAATCAAGCACAGGCATTCTACTCCCTACTATCCACAGTGTAATGGTTTGGTCGAAAAAGTGAATGGGCTGATTTGTAAGATAATTACCAAGCAGGTACACATGCACCCCAAGCACTGGGATAAAAAATTGAATGCAGCTCTTTGGGCCTACAGGACTTCATTTAGAACCTCGCTTGGCTATACTCCATTTCACCTCGTCTATGGCCAAGAAGCTTTGCTTCCTATAGAGGTGGAACTGGCCAGTTTGCGTGTTTGCCAGTCAAGAGAAGAATCAAGATAAGAAGTTAGAGGAAAGGATCTTGGATAACACTACATGGAGTTGAAAAGAAAAGAATGGAGATGATCAGCCCCAAGAAGGTTAAGAAAGAGATAAATGCAAAGGCATGTATGTTCACCATTCTTCTTTCCAAGATTGAAGAGGATCAGCCCTCTTCTCCTACCAACAACATGGACCCATATCTTTGTAAATTGCTGAAAGAATATGATGATATTTTTTAGCCACCTACCTCTCTTCCTCCCAAAAGAGAAGTGGATCATCCCATTGACTTGCTGCCCAATACAAAGCCTATCAACAAACCACCATATCGCCTCTCCAAAGTGGAAAGAGAAGAGGTAGAACGCCAAGTCAAAGGGCTTTTGGAAATGGGTCTCATTAAGGCAAGCCAATCACCTTTTGCTTCTCCAGTCCTTCTTGTGAAGAAGAAAGATGGCTCCTTTCGAATGTGCATTGATTACCGCGATCTCAACAAGGTCACTATCAAGAATAGGTATCCAATACCTAGAATAGATGATCTCTTAGATGAATTGAAGGATGCCAAGGTGTTCTCCAAAATTGACTTGAGATCGGGATATCATCAAATACGCATGAAGGAAGGGGATGAATTTAAAACAGCCTTCAGGACGGAGAGGGGTCTTTACCAGTTTATGGTTATGCCTTTTGGGTTATCAAATGCTCCAGCCACATTCCAGTCTCTTATGAATAAGATACTTCAGCCATTGCTCTTTAAAACAGTTTTGGTATTCTTTGATGACATTTTGATCTATAGCAAGAATAAAGAAGACCATTTGCAGCATGTAAAAGAGGTCTTTCACATATTGAGGATACACAAACTGTTTGCCAAGGCCACTAAATGCTCTTTTATGACAAAGGAAGTTGAGTACTTGGGTCATATAGTGGGAGAAGATGGAATCAAAGTGGATCCTAAGAAGGTTCAGTGCATCAAAGAATGGCCTACACCAACCAATACCACTTCATTAAGAGGTTTCCTTGGTTTGTCATCCTTTTACTGACAGTTTATGAAGAACTATGCTCATGTTGCAGCTCCTCTTACCGATCGGCTGAAAAAGGAGGCCTTCTTTTGGGATGAGATCGTTGACAAGAGCTTTAATGAGCTGAAGCAATTTCTTGTTTCAACACCCATACTAGTTTGCCCTGACTTCTCCAAGACTTTTACCATTTATGCAGATGCCAGTGGTAGAGGTTTGGGAGCAGTTTTGGTACAGGAGCATGGTGTCATTGCATTTGAGACCATAAAATTGGATGACAAAGAGAGAGAGATGCATGTTTATGAGCAGGAGATGCTTGCTATTTTACATGCAATCAAGAAATGGCACCACTACCTCTATGGGACACACTTCAAAGTCAAAAGCGATCATAGGGTCTTTAGATATTTTCTCTCGCAGCCCAATCTTTCTCCCAAGCAAAAGAGATGGTTGGCCACTTTGCAATCATATGATTTTGAAATATCATACATAGCTGGCAAGGATAATGTGGTGGCTGATGCATTATCAAGAATGTGGGCATGCAGTCTATCTACTGTGTCTACCATTTATAAGGATTGGATTGAAGACATTCAAGAGGAATATGTGCTTGATGAGCATGCTACCCATATTTTACAGAAATTACAGCAAGGGTGTGATGCTGAATTTCCTAATTTTAAAGTGCATAATGGCCTCTTATGGTTTAAGGGTAAAGTGTACTTGATTCCCAGTAGTAAATTCAAGCTCAAGGTGCTTCAAGAGATGCATTCATCGCCAATGGCTGGTCACTTGGGCCTTTTCAAGACATTTGATAGAGTTCATCAAAGCTTCTATTGGAAAGGTCTATGGAAAGATGTTAAAGAGTATGTATCTCAGTGCTTGGAGTGTCAGCAAAATAAGGATTCCACTCTATTACCAGCCGGCTTACTTCAGCCTTTACCCATATCTACGGGCAAATGGACAGATATTTCCATGGATTTCATAATGGGATTGCCTACTACCAGTCATAGATGGAATAGTATCTATGTGGTAGTTGATAGATTGACCAAATCTGCCCACTTTATCCAAACTAAAGTCCAATATTCAGCAAGGCAAGTCGTCGAGCAATTTATGGAAGGTGTGTTCAAACTACATGGTATGCCTATGAGAATAGTATCAGACCGTGATTCGAAGTGTATGGGCAACTTCTGGAAAAGTCAATTCTCCTCTATGGGTACTTTCCTCACTCCCAGCACGGCCTATCACCCTCAGACTGATGGGAAAACGGAGAGAGTCAATCATTGGGTGGAAGTGTACCTTAGGCATTATTGTCATGACACACAAGCTTCATGGGATTGTTGGATCCACCTTGTTGAATTTTTCTATAATAACATGCATCACATGAGCATTGGGATGTCTCCGTTTGAAGCTCTTTATGGGTATAAAGTCCAACTTCCATCAGTTTTATTCCATGAAGACATCAACCCACAAGCAAAGGAAGAGTTGGAAAGAATGGAGTTGCTCATGAGGCAATGCAAGGACAGCATAAGGAAAGCACAAGAGGTAATGAAGGTCTATGCAGATGAGAAAAGAAGACATTTAGACTTCAAGGTTGGAGATTGGGTATTTCTCAAAGTGCCCAAGACGCATTATGCTTCATTAAAGAGTGGGAACAATAAGCTTGCTCATAGGTTTTATGGGCCATACTTGATCTTGGACAAAATTGGAGAGCTTGCTTATAAACTTCAGATACCATCTTCCACTAGAATACATGATGTATTCCATATTTCACAGCTGAAGAAGTATGTTGGGCCCGATGTACAAGTATTGGAAGAGTTACCACCATTGGATGAGGCAGGACTGATCATATATGAACCTGAAAGCATTATTGGAAAGAGAGAGAAAGTTCTCAGAAATCGTACTCTCATTGAGTATCTCATTAAGTGGAAGAATTTTCCCATTGAAGAGCCTTCTTGGCAACCATCCACTTATGTCAGTAACTTTCCTTGGTTATTACAGGATGATATATGATGCAGTATGCAATGACTGTGCAGAGACAGCTTGCTGTATGAAATTTCTGCAGACAATAAAACTGTCCTGACTTCATCAAAATTTGATTCTGATGTTATGGGGTGATGCTTGGGAGTGTATACTTCGTTTCTACACCTCATACGCCTCATTTGGACCAATATATCAAAAGTTATGGCAGTTTTAGTGAATCAGCCCTGTTTGGGACAGCATTCAGTTTTCTCATAGTTTGGCATGCAAAAATGTCTTCTTTTCATTGACAGTGCTTTCTTATCACTTGGAAGATGAATGGGCATGATTACTATCATCCTTGACTTGGATTTAGTCCATTACTTCTTGGTTTTGAGGACAAAACCATCTTCAGGATGGGATGGTTTGTCATGAAGGAAAATACAACATTAATATTTTCACCTTGGATTAATTCCAGCCTTTGTAAATTTAGCCCTAGCCTATGTGTACATGTGTGAACAGCCCTTAAGTTTGGAAAGAGGGTTAGAATAAAAAGGGACTAGAGGCCAAAGGCAAGACATCTTTTGATCATTCAATAATCTTGGCTTTACCATTTTTCTTGGAGTTAGCTTCTTCTTAGCCTATGAAGCACTCAGCCATGGCCGTCATGTATTCTTGAATCCCCAACCATTAATGCATGATGAGGATGTCTTGGTGCAATAGATTTGTTAATTCTTTGTTGTAGCTTAGTTAATTTTCAATTTCAGTTAGATTTCATTCCATGGTTGATTTCTTTCTTACAAATTGACGAAGGAAATTCGGTATGGCAGCCTCTATACTATGCCAAACTCCCTTCTACCACAAAGTGAATGAGATAAGGGCACCACCTAGTCATGGAAGAGCGGACTAGGATGCTATGCAAGAGGGAGAGGAGATTGTAAGGGAGAAAAGATGGAAACTAAGAGAGGAAGAGAGAGAGAGTGAGTGAGAATGAGAGAACTACGAAAAAATAGATGAATCAATAAACTTAAGAGATGGAGAAACCTCAGGACATAACCAATATACACAATATGGATGCCAATATCCTAGGCTTATTACATTGTAGAGCAAACATAAGCTATAGTAAGAGAAGGAATTCCATAAGCTCATGAAGGTGAATGGGGAAGGCTCAATAGGGCTGAAGGAGGCCTCTTTGCTCTCTCTCTTCTTGCAAATTACAAAGGAGAAGGCCTCTTTATATAGGCCTTGAGGGTGTTTAGGGAGGAGGTTAAGATGTAATAGGAATTAACACCACCAAAGCTGCATTAAGGCGGTTCCACCAATATGGAAGCTCCATCTAGATGTTTTGTTGACCAATTTGTACTTAATCAAGCTCCATCATAGGTGAGTTGTCTCCATTCCCCCCCCCATAGCTTGAGTCCAAGAGCTCTCCTATAAAAAAATATAGAGAATCTTCATAAAATAAGATCATATCTAGCAATAATAGAGAGAGAGTAATGAGAGTTCATACATTACTACTACAACTAAGGATGATTTGAGGGTGATTTAGGAGGGGAATTCTAATGGTTTATTAGCTTGAGAGAGAGGATAAGAGAGGGGAAAGGGTTGGGGTCTAATGAATGATGTTTTATGGAAGTGTTAAGTGTGGGGAAGAAAGTATGGATGTGTATTAAATTGGGAGGTGGTCTCCACTGTAGTTGGAAAAAGTTGGCATCCACCTTTTTGGCCATATCTCCCGACTCGTAGCTCCAAAAAAGTATAAAAAAATACCAGCCGAAACTTTAGCTCACGCGCTACAACTTTCATGTTGAAAAGTTTTTTTGGATCGGAGTGGAAGTATTTTTAAAAAATCTTACAAAATCATGTGCCTGATTTTTCTTCCACTAATGCTTTCAAGAAGGGTCCCATTTGGTTGAATTGTCATAAGGCTCCAAAGTCATGACATTATGAGCCTCACATGCCCTTTGGATGGCTCCAAATCCATTTCATATATTTCCTTTTCACATTTTCCTTCACCTTTCTCCATTGATCTTTAGTCTTCACCCCCCCTTGGTAAACCGGTCCATGAAATATTTTCATCCAGTGATGTCTTGGATTTCCCAAGAGGTTGTTCCCACCCTCTTCTTTATTTCAGAGCTCCAAATGTACAAAAAATCAACAAAGTGTTAGACAAATATTTTTTTGTGATTTTCTCGGATCATATAGCCCCCCCCCAACCTGGCTAGAGGTATTTATGCCTCTAGACACTCTTTGGTATCTTGAGCTAACCCCACCCTGATGTGATAGGGTTTTAAGCGCCATCCATTTACATTGGTCTTGTGAACTTTTCCCTCAATGTCTTGAAGTTTGTAGGAGCCATTGTTGAATTTTTTTGTGACCCAAAACGGTCCCTCCCACCGGTAGAGAAACTTGCCATCCTTTCTTTTATCAAAGCGATTGTCATATCGAAGCACTAAAGATCCCTCCTTGATGTTTTTATCTGTTAGCTTCTTGTTGAAATTTTCTCTACGCTTCTCTGCTTCCTGGGAGTAGTGGTTGATGGCTTCTTCACGATCCAATTGTAGCCTCTCTAGGTCCAGTAATCTTTGACGTAACTTCTCCTTTTGAGAGCCTATTGTGCCACCTAATACTCGAAGGCTAGCTAATTTTACCTCAATAGGCAAAAGAGCCTCTTGTCCATAAACTAGATGAAAAGGTGTGAACCCTAACATGGTTTTGAAGGAGGTTCTATAAGCCCATAGAGCTCCACTAAGGTGCTTGTCCCAATCCCGGGGCCTTGAATGTACCTGTTTGCTGATGATTTTACAAATCATTCCATTTACCTTTTCAACCAATCCATTGCATTGAGGGTAGTAAGGGGTAGAGTGTCGTCATTGAATATTTAGCTTTTGCATAAGTTCACCCACCACATTAGCTCTAAACCTTGGTCCTCTATCTGATAGTATTTCAAGAGGGGTACCAAACCTACAACAAATGTGGTCAAAGATGAATTTACTCACTTCCTTAGTAGTGATTCTTCTAGTTGGCATAGCCTCGGCCCACCTAGTCATGTAATCTACCCCCATGATAATATACTCTTTTCCTGATGGAGTGCGTGGTAGAGGCCCTATGGCATCAATTCCCCACTTCTCAAAGGGTCCATAGACCTTGATTGGGGTTTGGGGTTCTGCTATGAGCCGTTGTGGTCCTGATTTCTGACATTCTTCACATGTTTGACACCAATATTTGACATCTCGGTGTAGACTGGGCCAAGTAAAGCCGGCTTGTAGAACCTTTCTACTTGTGATGTCGTGTGCAAAGTGGCCTCCACACACATCATCATGGCAAGCTTTTAAGATTTCTTCAATTTCCCATTTTGACGGCACTTTCCTAAGCACACCATCCTTACCAAGACAATACAAACTGTCATTTACTATGCGATATCTTGTAGCCTTTCGAGCTAGCCACTGTCTTTCTCCCTTAGTCAGGTGGTTGGGAGCTTCTCCTTGTTCTAAGAGATGTAGAATATCTTCTAAGTCTTCTTTGCCTTGTCGAAGTGGGGGTTTGATAGCCACTGCTCCCACCATTGACTCATTCAGCTTTGATGATGCTAGATGGTCAGCATCTTTGTTCTGGTCTCTTGGCACATGATGTACTTGTGCCTCCCTAAATCTTCTCATAAGAGATTTGGCCTCTCTCATTTTACTAGAGAGGTTTGTATTTTTGCATGCCCATGTACCTTGCATTTGCCTTACCAATAGCATGGAGTCTCCAAAAGCATTCAATCTCCGGCCCCATGGTGTGATGAAAGTGGTCTTCTTTTGATCATCCTCTGCAATGCGAATCTGGAAGTAGCCAGAGTAGCCATCACACACCATATACCGCTCATGTCCCGCTACTTCATTCAAGATTTCATCCTGAAATGGGAGAGGGAAGTGGTCCCTCTTTGTTGCAGCATTTAGTGGCTTGTAATCTATGCATACTCGCCACTTACCATTTTTCTTTGGCCTCACTACTACTGGGGAGACCCATTCTGAATCTTCCACTGGGTATATGAATCCCGCATTCAAGAGTCTCTTCACCTCCATCAGCAGTGCATCCTATTGCACAACTCCCAGTCTTCTCAATCTTTGTACTATAGGTTTGCTTCCTTCTTTGAGTTGGATGTGATGCTTCACTGCAGTGACACCTGTAATGTGAGTATAATCAGAAATAAACAATGATGCATGCTTCTTGAGAACATCCACATAACCCTCCCTTTCTTCATCCTTTATATCCTTGGATATCATCTTCTCTAGGCTAGCATCCCACACATCTTCTCCTTGGATTCTTGGGTTGTCTTCTGATAAGGTAGGTTCTTTTAAGGTGACGCCCATAACTTCGAGAGTGCTATCACTCTCTCCACTTGAACTCTCTTCCTCTTCTACTGATGAGGAACATCCACTTGAGCTCCACTCATCGGCAGACGTTTCTAGTTCAAGGTTCTCTTGACGCCCACTCTTCAAGTTGTAAACCACCTTTTGATCGTGGCCACCCACCTTACGTGGCCTCAACTCCAGATCTCCTCTTGCCCAATCTTGCCTAGCTCCGATGTCCATAAGCCAAGGTCTCCCTAGGATGAGGGGATATCCTTCCCCCTTTACTGGCATCACATAAACATCCACTGCTGCAGTGATTCCAAAAACAGAAACTTTCAAAGCTTTCACTACACCCACACATGTGACCGCATCATTGTTGGCCATCTTTGCCCTGAAGGTTGAGGATTCCATTACTTCTAAACCTAATTGATGCATAAGTTTTTCTGTCATGACACAAACCTCTGCTCCACTATCGATGTATTTTTTTCGAATCCGTTGACCTTTAATTTGAGCCTCCACTATAGGCACTATATCTTTGAGTCCATATGCCTTGATTGCACTAACCATTTTACCTTGCCTTGCCCTTGTGCTTACCATTTTTGACCATTGTCGTCGTAACTTTGGAGAGGCATGAAGTAGTTGTGGCCAAGTAATTTTTGGCCCTTGAGAGCTCACGTCTGCTACTAGATCATAAGGTTGTGTCCGAGAACCCAAAGGGAAGTCAGAGATATCAATTTTAGACCTAGTTCGATTCTTTCTCTTCTTCCCTTCATCTCCAGGTGCCCGTGATGTACTTGCCTCATTGGTTGCTTCCTTGCTTGCCTCAGTCTGGACACGTACCCGCTTGATAGGCATGGTCTTTACTACATCTACCTTCATCTTACCTCTTGCTATTTCTTCTTGGAGCCTTCTATCCCTGACCACCTCCTCTATTTTTATGACATTAACATTTGGTTGAACAACAGGGGTTTCAGCTTGAACATAAGGTGGTTGTAAAATTGCAGGTCGTGATTGCTCTTGCTCTTGAGTCCTAGCACGAGGAGGGCTTACTTGTTGTCGAGGACCTCTGGCAGGGTGATCATATCTTCTAGGGTGAGGACAATTGTACATGCCATGTCCATTTTCTCCACAATTGTAACACAACATCTCCCTTGCTTGTCGCCGCATTTGTGGTCGATTCCCACCATTCCCCTTGATAGGTCTTCTTGCACCTTGCACAAGATTCACTCTCAAACCCTCTAGTTGATTAGTAAGATTGTTTATTTGTTGGATCATGTCTTCTTGACCTCTAACAAGGCCTGGTGCATTAGATACATTTGGGGAAACTTGAGAGGCCTCCATAGTTGTGATGTTGTTTCCCAAACCTGCTTGGCTAGCTTGGGCTTGGTACAGAATCTTTCGATTCTTTTCCCTAGTGATTCTCAAAGCATCTTCAAAAGTGTTTGGAAATTTCACCTTTACCTTCTCCCTGAGCAAGGGATACAAACCTGAAATGAATCGATCCTTTTGAAGGCAGTTTGGAGCTCTCTCTCTAGGGTTCAGTGAGTCTGACCACTGCCCCCAAAGCTTCAAAAACCCTTACTCATAAGTTGCATAACCATAAGGATCACTTTGATGGAGGGCCAAAAGCCGTTGCCATAACTCTTCGGCTGAGTTAGTTTGTTGAAATCTCTGCAAGAAAGCTGTCTTCAATCCTTCCCATTCAGCTCTTTGGGCCGGATTTAGAGTTTGGAACCACATTCTAGCTTCTTCCTTGAGCATCAAAGGAAAAGCCCTCAACTTTAATGCTTCATCATCCCTCCCAGAGACAAGGAAGGCCATCTCAAGGTTGTCCAAAAAATCCAATGCATTTTCTCCATTGCGCCCAAAGAAGCTTGGAAATGCCATGTTGCCTTAGTAGAGTACAAAGATGAACACGTCTAGACTTAAGTTGTATTTTATGAGGGGAAAGATGAATGGGTTTACCGATGCATTGATTTCAGCAAGACGTCTAGGCCCCAATATGCTTCTAATAATGCCTTGGAATCTAAGCTTTGTGCTAGCTACAATATGCACAGTTTGCATAGCAAGTGGACGGATAGGTCCATACAACTCGTTGTAATTCATGAGAAACTATTATAATAGGATAAAGACATGTACATTGAAGGATGCATTGTAGTCTAGCATTGGGAAGATTATAGGTTCTGGTGATACAAGAATCTCCCTTAATCTTTCAGCCCCAAAGTACACGACAAGACGCTGCTGGAAGAAAATCTTCCTACTGATGCATACATTAACTTGGATGTTTTGTACAGAGTGGAAGGTGTAGAAATTCGGGCCATTATTATTATTCATGAGTAGAAACTACTTAAGGGAGTAGAGGAAATGCACTTTCTTGAATTATGAAGGATTTTTCCCAGAATGTTTCTTTTGGGATCCCACCAACTTTGCTATACGGAGAATTTGCTCACCAGTGATTGTTCTTGCCTTGGTGTGTCCATCCTCGGCGACATATATTTCATAAGGTGTGATGGCCACCTTTTCAACCACACCCAACCTTCGAGCTAACAACAGTTGAAGGTAGTCTTCATACTTTGCACTTCTACAAAACTCCACACCGTTCATGCATAGTTGTCCTCCTTTGATGTGGATTAGGCCAGAGAGAGAGAGGGATTTGATGATTTGGAGATGAGGACCTCTCGGAAGGGCTTTCACTTTGTTTGCAAAACACTCACCACAATTATGAGAACCTAGCAATTGATGGCAACATATTTTTTTCCCTTGTGAGATAATGGAATTTCTAAAGTGAACACCTTTTACCCGCATGCGTGCCGTCATTCGATAGGCATACTTTCTTTCTTGGGCTTCCTTGGGAGACCATTGTGGGAGTTGTGGACTTCGATCAGCTTCAAAAAGAGTTGGCGAAGGCGTTGGAGAAGAGCCACTTGGAGTACTTGTTGTAGAGGATGCACCACCATGTATTGTATCGTCTCGCATGGATGAGAATGTCCTCAGCGGGGGCACCAATTTATGATGAAGGAAATTCGGTATGGCAGCCTCTATACTATGCCAAACTCCCTTCTGCCACAAAGTGAATGAGATAAGGGTACCACCTAGTCATGGAAGAGCGGACTAGGACGCTATGCAAGAGGGAGAGGAGATTGTAAGGGAGAAAAGATGGAAACTAAGAGAGGAAAAGAGAGAGAGTGAGTGAGAATGAGAGAACTACGAAAAAATAGATGAATCAATAAACTTAAGAGATGGAGAAACCTCAGGACATAACCAATATACACAATATGGACGCCAATATCCTAGGCTTATTACATTGTAGAGCAAACATAAGCTATAGTAAGAGAAGGAATTCCATAAGCTCATGAAGGTGAATGGGGAAGGCTCAATAGGGCTGAAGGAGGCCTCTTTGCTCTCTCTCTTCTTGCAAATTACAAAGGAGAAGGCCTCTTTATATAGGCCTTGAGGGTGTTTAGGGAGGAGGTTAAGATGTAATAGGAATTAACACCACCAAAGCTGCATTAAGGCGGTTCCACCAATATGGAAGCTCCATCTAGATGTTTTGTTGACCAATTTGTACTTAATCAAGCTCCATCATAGGTGAGTTGCCTCCATTCCCCCCCCCATAGCTTGAGTCCAAGAGCTCTCCTATAAAAAAATATAGAGAATCTTCATAAAATAAGATCATATCTAGCAATAATAGAGAGAGAGTAATGAGAGTTCATACATTACTACTACAACTAAGGATGATTTGAGGGTGATTTAGGAGGGGAATTCTAATGGTTTATTAGCTTGAGAGAGAGGATAAGAGAGGGGAAAGGGTTGGGGTCTAATGAATGATGTTTTATGGAAGTGTTAAGTGTGGGGAAGAAAGTATGGATGTGTATTAAATTGGGAGGTGGTCTCCACTGTAGTTGGAAAAAGTTGGCATCCACCTTTTTGGCCATATCTCCCGACTCGTAGCTCCAAAAAATTATAAAAAAATACCAGCCGAAACTTCAGCTCACGCGCTACAACTTTCATGTTGAAAAGTTTTTTTGGATCGGAGTGGAAGTATTTTTAAAAAATATTACAAAATCATGTGCCTGATTTTTCTTCCACTAATGCTTTCAAGAAGGGTCCCATTTGGTTGAATTGTCATAAGGCTCTAAAGTCATGACATTATGAGCCCACATGCCCTTTGGATGGCTCCAAATCCATTTCATATCTTTCCTTTTTACATTTTCCTTCACCTTCCTCCATTGATCTTTACTCTTCACCCCCCCTTGGTAAACCGGTCCATGAAATATTTTCATCCAGTGATGTCTTGGATTTCCCAAGAGGTTGTTCCCACCCTCTTCTTTATTTCAAAGCTCCAAATGTACAAAAAATCAACAAAGTGTTAGACAACTATTTTTTTGTGATTTTCTCGGATCACAAATGTACCCCGAAAAAAGGGTTAAATGTACCACGAAAAAGGTTTAATGTACCACGGGAAAGGGGGCTTGGGAGGAGGCCTTTAGAAGTTACTAGAAGCTTCTAAAGCTTCCAGCTACAGTCATGGCAGGGAGAGGAGATAGGATGATGACGGCCAGCATGGCCAGGCGGGTCGTGATCCCGACGGAGCAGGTGGCCGCTCTTTGGACCAGCCGCGGTACTGGTCATCAGCGGCGGCGGCGGCCAACGAACGGCGCTCTCTCGGCCCTCCACTCACGACACGGCCCGCGACGTCCTTTCTTGACCCTGCCTGCGTGGATGCCTCCAACCAGTGAACGATCCACCAGATTTTCCCCCACGACCCTCCTTCTACTCACCCCTTGGAGGGGGTATTTATAGGAAAGAGTAAGGCCTTCCCTTCCCCCCACGTGTTTGGCCGCATGTAGACTCTCCCCTCCACCTCATTCACTCTCCCATTTTAGCACCATCCCCTTCCCTCAGCCACGCTTCGGCTGGGGGAAGATAATTAAAAAAATTTCATTAAACCAATATTTATCCCTTATCCTCCTCCCAAGAGGAGGTTCTCATGAGAAATACAGGTTTTGCTAAGCTATTGTCTCGATTGGGTTCAGTGGAGAGTGTATTAGATTAACCCGTCCCAATGTAACATTGTCACTTCCACGAGACTTCTCATGGCCTTTATAATATTTTTAACAAGAATATTACATTATCTCCCTGTTAGAGGAATCGAGATGACCTGATCTCAAGATAAACTAGGGATATTGATGGTTGAGAGTGCCTTCATCTACCCAAGTGGCATCCTCATTGGAATAATCTTTCCACTGGACGAGGCATTCTCTCAAGGTTCCGGATCTTAACTGTCTCTCCCTAACATCTAAGATCCTATTCGGCCTTAGTTTAAGGACTCCTTGACTAGGGATTACAATTTGTTGGTCATCAAGTACATGGTTAGGGTTGGGTACATATTTTTTCAATAGGCTGATATGGAATACATTGTGAACTTTTAGGTTCTCATGGAGTTGCAATCTATAAGCATTGGATCCTAGGCATTTGAGGACTTTGTAGGGCCCACAATACCTTGGACTTAGCTTCTTGCAATCTCCTAGGGATAGAGAACTCTTTTTAGGGTGTATGCAAATGAAGACCATGTCTCCTTCTTTGAAGACTCTTTCTTGATGTTTCAGATCGGCGTATGCCTTCTGTCTATCCTTGGCCGCCTGTATGTCTTGTCTTATTGACTTTATTTGATCATCCATCTCTTCCAACATCTACCTTGACGCTTCAACCCTTAGGGTTGGATCAGAAAAGTTTAGAGGACTTCGACAATCATGACCATATAATGCTTGGAAAGGGGTCATCTGAATGCTTTGCTAGTAAGAAGCATTGTAGGCAAATTCTATTAAAGGCAAGTATTGAATCCACTTCTTGGGTTCACAAGACCAGTATGCCCTAAGCATATCCTCAATGAATTGGTTTACTCGCTCTGTTTGGCCATCTCTTTGGGGATGGTAGGCGTTGCTAAAACAGAGTTGGGTCCCAATAGCTTCAAAGATAGCTCTCCAGAAGTGTGATGTAAAGAGAGAATCTCAATCACTAATGATTCTTCTGGGTAAACCATGTAGCTTGAATATTTCCTTGATAAACAATCTTGCAATGTCAGAGGCTTTATAGTTTGTCTTTACTGGAATAAGGTGTGCAACCTTGGTAAGCATGTCAACCACAACCATGATAGAGTTGTATCCTCCCTGGACTTGGGGTAAGCCTATAACAAAATCCATACTGATGAATTCTCATTTCATTTGGGGGATGTCAAGCGGTTGCAGTTTCCCTGGCATCATGACATGTTCGGCTTTGATACGTTGGCAAGACAAACACTCAATGACATATTTGAGAACGTCACCCTTGAGCCTCTCCCAATGGTAGCTCTTCCTATCTGCATTAAGAGTCTTAGCATAGCCAGGATGTCCTCTGAAAGGAGAATCATGAGCTTCCCACATTATCTTTTGCTTAAGTGACTCGCTTGCTGGTATACATAGCCTTGTTCTGTAGTAGACAAGCCCATTATCAATGGAAAATTCCCGATATTTAGCCTGCAACTTTTGATTCTGCTCCTTGGTAGAAATCTCATTTAGCATTGCTTGGTAGGCCAAATCATGGCATGCTTCCTCTCTAGCTAATTCAAGTATTGGATTGTTTGGCATAGATACTTTTGTAGCCAGAGATTTGGCCGTTGATGGATTCTGCAAGATTAGGGAATTTAGAAATGCCTTGCGACTAAACGCATCGGCAACTACATTCTCTTTCCTTGGTCGATACTTGATTTCAAAATCATATTCCTCCAACACTTCAATCCACCGGTGTTGCCTCATGTTGAGCTTGTTCTGGGTAAAGATCCATTTGAGACTCTTATGGTTGGTTATTAGAGTAAACTTGTTACCCAGTAGGTAGTGTCTCCAAAGCTTTAGAGCATGGATGATAGCTAGTAATTCCGAATCATGCGTGGCATAATTCTTTTCATGATTCTTCAATTTCCTTGAAGAGTATGCTACTGGATGACTTTCCTGCATAAGTACACACCCCAAGGCAAGAATGCTAGCATCAGTTACTACCTCGAACTCTTTATTGAGGTCTGGAAGTTTTAGAATAGGTGCTGATACCAAACTTTGCTTCAATTTGTTGAAGCTATTTTGTTCGGAAGTTGACCATGTAATGGAAGTCTGCTTATTTAGTAAGTCTGTAAGAGGTGCTGCAATCAAGGCATCATTTTTTATGAAGACCCTATACCATCCTGTCAATCCAAGAAAGCTACGTATCTCTTTGATGGATACTGGTATTGGCCATTCAAGCACATCTCTAACCTTGGCTGGGTCTACTGATACTCCTTCTGATGATACTATGAGTCCCAGATATTCAATTTGATGCTTGAAGAATGCACACTTCTTCATTTTTGCATACAGCTTATGTGACCTCATTGTCTCAAGGACAATCTGAAGTTGAGGTTCATGATCTTCTTCTTGTTTAGAATAGACTAAAGTGTCATGAAGAAGACAAGCACGAAATCATCAAGATATGGTCTAAAGATATCCTGCATTAATCTATTGAAGGTGGCAGGTGCATTTGTAATCCCGAATGACATAACCAGGAACTCAAAGTGTCCATATCTTGTATTGAAGGCCGTCTTTGGGATATCTTCCTCCTTGATCCTTATCTGATAGTAACCTGACTTGAGATCAATCTTGGAAAAGATCTTTGCACCCTGAAGACGATCAAGAAGCTCATCTATTCTAGGAATGGGATACTTGTTCTTGACTGTTGATTGGCTCAACCCTCGGTAATCAATACATAGTCGAAGTGTCCCATCTTTCTTTTTTTGAAATAGTACTGGAGCTCCCCATGGTGAATTGCTAGGCCGGATGTAACCCTGATCTAACAGTTGTTTGAGTTGTTCCTTCAGCTCAATTGCTTCTGGTATGGACATTCTATAAGGTCTCTTTGCAATTGGTGCAGCTCCAGGCACTAACCTAATCTCATGATCTACTTCTCTTTGAGGTGGAAGTACGGTCAATTCTTCAGGGAATACATCAGCGTATTCCTTTAGCCAAGAAGGTCCCTCATGAGACTCTTACTTTTGATCTAACTTGTTGAGTTTGATCAAGTAAACAGGTAATCCTTTTTTGACTCCTTTTATGATCCGAGATACTTTGGCCAATGGGATTCTTGGCACTCCTGCCTCACCTTGAGTTGTGACTCCTGCATCAAATCAAAGGCTACTTGTTGATCACTCCCCCATGTGAAATTTCGTTATCCTTTAGTCAGTTGGCATACTATAATTCTTTACAAATCTTCTATCGAATATAGTGAATCCTAGAAACTCTCTAACTTCATGGATTGTTTTTAGGATTGGAAACTTCTTCAATGCTTCAATCTTCTTGGCGTTCACTTTGATTCCTTTGTCTCATACCATGAATGCTAGGAATTCTAGCTCTTTCATAACAAACTCACATTTTTCTGGCTTTGCATATAGTTTATGCTACCTCAACTTCTCATGATGAGTACTTAAATGTTCCTTACACTCCTTTAAAGTTTTGCTACTATAGACTAATAGATCATCTATGTATATAATGATGAACGCATCTATCTTTGGCTTGAATACTCCATCCACTAACCTAGAAAAAGTTCCTAGCTTGTTACTAAGTCCAAATCCTAAGACTAGCCACTAAAAGCTTCCATATCTAGTACAAAAAGTCAGCTTTGGGATATCTTCTTTGGCTATGTGGATTTGGTGGTAGCCTAACTTAAGATATCTGCAGCTAACATATTTCACTCCATGGAGTCTATCTATCGAGTCCTCAATTAAGGGCATTGGGTATTTGTTCTTGATGGTGATCTTGTTAAGTGCCCTATAGTCTACACAAAATCTAAGTTCTCCATCCTTCTTCTTGACAAAAAACCCTAGGGCTCCACAACTGGGGACTTTCTTGGTTGGATAAATGCGTGCTCTTCCAATTCATGCAATTACTTCTTTCACTCCATTAGTTCAGTGTGAGTAATTTGATATGGGGCCCTAGCTCAGGGTACTAGCCCTAGGATTAAGTGAATTTTGTGGTCTACATCTCTTTTAAGGGGTGAACCTTTGGGTAGTTCTACAGGCATCACATTAGCATATTCCTTAAGTACTTGTTCTACTTCTTTCTGCCAACTTGTAGTTGGGTTATTTGGCTACCTCCTTCTCCATGGGTCTGATCATACATAAGTACATAACACACTATTAGTGAATTCGGGATTTTCCACAAGTTGAGGACTCATAGTCAAAACTTTGTCTTTGCTATAACTCTCATATTTTTGCTCCAAATTTATTGTTCAATAGATCAATAGATTCCACTTTTCATAAGGTTCCCAATGATGTGTCACATGATAGCTTAGGAAGACTTAAATATGTCTGTTTGGAGTCCCAATATTCCTAATAATGAAGAATGGGACTTGAAAGATTTTCAAATTCACCAAAATTGTGTTACATTATGTCTCCCTACTTCACAGATTTCTTCACCTAGTATGCACAATAGGTCATGATATGAGGCCTAACATTTGTGACTGGTTGTGGTGTTGTTGAATTAGAGATCTTTGTTTACTAGGTCCTAATTTTCCAGCTTTACAAGAGGCTCTTGGTTTGTTCTCCTTTATTTGTACTTTGATTAGTGTTTTGCCTAGGAGGTGCATCCTTTCACATGGCACTCATACACCTCCTTGCATATCCAGCAGCATCACTGTCCCCACTCTTGGGTGATCTAAGATCTCCTCACTTCCATTGGGGATCTCCTAAATGAGGGGGGTTATCACTCCTCTCCTCCATAAGTGATTGTGGCTATTACTTTGGATCCACTTGTTGAATCTGTGTTTTCCATGAGACATCTATTTTGCTAGTATGGTCCCTTGCACTTGAAACATTTAACTCCTATGGTTGAGGCTTGGGGTCTTCACTATGATGTATTTGACCCTACTGACCCATAAGATGTGCTTGGTGTTGGTCTGTAGTGATTGTTTCCCCAAATTTCAAATTATCTTCTTAGTACCAAGACAAACTGTGAAGTGGTTGGGGTTACTCTTGAGATCTGACTTCTAATATCAGAGATAGGGCCTCTTGGTGGGTTTGGTATTTTAGTCCAAGAGTTGGTGGTGAGGTTGGTGTTGAATCTAGCTTGTCTCTCTTGGGCGGAGTCCTCCTTCCTTATAAATATAATAGTGTTTTAGCCATCATCATGGTCTCCAGTATACTTTTTTATTCTTATCTCTCTACATCTCTTCTGGCCCACTCCTACATGTTGAATAGGAATCCATGCAATATGTATATGTCCATGTTTGTAAGTTGTAGCATCAATTACCTATTCTTGCTAACATATTCCTTCAACTTTCCTTGTGATTGCTTAATATTTCTCCACTCATCCTTGATCTAGAATTTTTCCTTCTTTGACATGGATGAAGTAATAATTAGGCTCCTCTTATAGTTCCTCCCATGAAAATATGGTGTATCCTTGCTCTTTCTCTAGAAGGTGCCAACTAGCAACATCCTCTTCAAGATAGATGGATGCGACTTCTCCTTTCCTCCCTTAAGTAATCATATCATACTTCAAGTATCTATCTACCTTTGCAATCCACTTCTTCAAAATTAGCCCATCTCTCTCTCCCTTATACTTGGTGGGTTGAGGCATCTTGAACATGCCATGGTTATATTTTGAACTCTAACTCTCCTCTCCACCCTTGTTTCCTTGTCTCTTATCTTTCTTTTTGTCCTTATTTTTGTCTCCTACTTTATATGTCTTCTCTTTTTCCTTCTTCATCTCTTGAGACCTCCTACATGCTTCCTCCATAGCTAGCCTATCTGCCTCTCCTCTTGTAGTTTGTGTCTCCCCTCCTATTTTTGTTTCATCCATTCCATGTACCCTTTCTCTTATTCAAATTTTCTTCTTCTTTCCTCCTCTTCTTCCTTCATTTGTATGCTCTTCAAAATTGAATCTAACAAGCATAAGATGCCATCTAACTACCTCTGTAATCTAGCTACTTTCTCTTCTTAAGCTTCTCTCCATATATAACCTTAGCTCTTCTTCCTATTTTCAACCACTGAAGTTGGCCTTCTATATAAAACTTTCCACTATGGATTTACCTATTCCAGAGGATGGATGGAGTGGGGCCTGGTCATTTGATTTGCTGATAGAAGTAGTGAGAATGGTTTTTGAAGACTCTGTCACTCCAGATACAATGCTTCTGTCCTATATGTATTTGAGGGGTGATTTACTGATTCCAAATGATGAAGATATCGCTTGGTATGTCGGAGATGTGGTATTGCAAGCTTCTTTGTATGTCCGACATTTGGAGTTGAGGATTGATGAGATGTTCCAGGGATATTCTTCAAAGGTGGTTGAGTGTCCTGAGTTTTCATGGTACACTATGGTTGATGCTGTCATTTTGAATCACCGTCAGGTCAAAGCTTCAGCTCATGCCCAGAACATTAACCAACTGAGGGTGGATCTTTTAGCCTATCTCTCCAACCAATTTCCCTTTTTCAATCTAACCCAAAGGTCATTTTACCCCTTTTTTTCCAACCTCAAGGATCTCCTCAATTTCCTATATTTACCCATTGTTCTTTTATTGAAGATCGAGTTTTTCTACCTCCTGATCCTTGTCCTTCCCCATCCCCTGACATTCTATCAACTTTTCCTGCTTATCTTTTAACGCCTTTCTTAATCGAATCTCCTCAATTTTCAGCAAATCCATGTTTAATCCATTCTTCATTTTATGATTTTTCCTATACATAGCTTCATCCTCTTTCATTAGTCCCTCTTCCGTCTCCTAACACTTCTATTCCTAATCCTCCTCAATTGGTTAGTGGGTATCAAGGTTTTGATCAGAAGATTCTTCGAAGAAGAGGTTGGAGTTCAAATGATTCCCTTAGTGGACCTCAAATCAATTGGCCATTGATCCCAGGAGAATGGATAAGTGCTAGTCATAATTATCTGCATTTTGCTCAGCAATATTCTCAGTCTGTAGATCCTTCTGTGCGCTTAACTACTCATTTTACTTGGTACCTGGTGTATATGCATAGGCATTCTCATAATGATTCAAAACCTATTCCAAAGTTGTACATGAATGTCAATGTGAGCATTGATTCCCAGCAACTAGATGTCTTGTACTTTCATGCCCTCTGTTTGCCTGGCAAATACCTTGTCATGTTGGAAAGGATGTGCTGCCTTCAATTTTTTCAGAATCCTCCCAAGACATTTGTAGATGAATCTTTGTCTATGGATCATTTTCGAAATCACCAAGCCTTCAAAAGGGATCATCTCCATTGATACCTTTGCAATATATTGTAGATGATTTTTAATGATAAATCTCTCTTTTTGGAGGAGTCAATTCAAATGGTTGTGTTGTGTGTAGTGTTTGAGTTGTGGGTTAATTTATGTGATAAGATCGTGGTGGTTGCCTATTCAATTTGCTTTCATGTGAGCTACGTTTTTGGAGAATTGCGGTGATGGTGTTGCTAGTGGGATAGTTGAAGATGCTGATGCAGAAGAAGAAACCTCTTATATCCTTTACAAGTTTGTTGTGATTTCCAATTTGATAAGAAGTGTTAATGTATAAAGGGTTTTCCTTTCGTTGTATTCTTTATATCAAATACAAGTTATAAGTTGGGGTTGTGGTTGGATGGACTGTTTTTGAATCTTTATTGAAGATCAAAGTTGAGCTCTTGAATGAACTTGTATTCCCTTTTTCTTTGGTTGTGAGGACGCTTCCTTATTAAGTGTGAGGATATGTTGAGTGTTGAAATGACCTATTTTTTGGCTAATTTTTGTTGTTTTTGAGAGCTGAATGGTTGATTTTATGAGATGATTAATTGGTTTGGAAGTGGTTTGAGAGTGTTTTGGATAGGTTGGAATGGTTTTATTAAGCTCATGATGTTTATTAGTAGAGATGTGAAGTTATGTTGATGATCTGATACGTTTTGTTTGGTCCTGATAGTTTCTATTGAGTTTCTGTTTTGTTCTGTTTTCTCTCTGTAAGGAAGGATGGAGTATTGATTGATAGGGTTTGAGATTGTTTGAAATCTTATTGAGTGATTTTTGATGGTTTGGAATGATTTTGGTATGAGTTATGTAGTTCTGATGCTTTCTGTTGACCTTCTGTAACTCTCTGTTGAGATTCTGTGAGCGTCTGTAGACCTTCTGTATGCCTCTGTATGTGTTCTATTGAATGAGAGTGTAGCTTGGGAAAGTTTTATAGTCTTGGAAAGAGGTGAATACAAGTGCAAAAGAGCTAAAAGAAGTCAAAGAAGTAGCTACTGAAGACTCAAGTAAAGATTGGAGTGAAGTGACAGTGGTGAGCTATGAAGCATCACTGTAGTGGCTCTGGTGCCTCTTCATATCAGACATACCTCTTGGGAGGTGCATCCATGACCTAAGAGGGATTATTGAGGGTTATTATTGAGTATTGTAGTGAGGATATGATGTACTATTGATGGAGAGAGAGAGAGAGAGTCAGAGATAGTCAACTCTATCAAAACAATGTGATTGTATATGAGAGATTGAGAGAGAGAACTATGAAGACATTGAAGATTAATAATATGTGATTGATTTCCATTCAAAGATGGTATATTCCTTTGTGTTCTTTGTTCTATTGATGGATTTTGTGAAGATGTTGGAGAATATGGTCGATTCTATCAAATCCGTGGGAGAAATTTACTATGATGCTGCGTGAAGAATTGTTGTTTTCTTTGTTTTGCTGATCAAAAGAATGAAATAAAAGCTTGTTGATGTTACAAGATAGATTTTCTTGCAAGAGAATTCCCTTTTCCTTGGTCGTCCTCTTGGGGCTCCACTCTCTCTCTCTCTCTCTCTTAGTGGCTTTAAAAATTTCCAGCAACTCTCTCCTATAATACCATGATACTACCTTTAGACTTCTCCTATATTAATAGCTTTGGACCTTTATCAAAACTATGAGGTGTTTGCTAGTCTCAATCCAAGGTGCACCTTTTAGTAGTCCATCAGTAGCTTTTCCAAAATAACGCTGCTCAACGCTCCCTTGGAGTACCATGGGGTTTGTCACTTAGGCCCTACTACTGAGTCTACATCACAACAGAAGACTTCTAGTTGAATCCACTAGGATCGACCTGAATTTTTAGGTTCCTAAGATCAGGCGGCTGCCAACTAGCATCAATAATTTTAAGTTCCAACTTCCTATAGGATTACTTGAATTGAAGCGGACTTGCCATTGCACTTGGTTCAAAGAAAATGGGAGACAGAGAGGAGTGTGGTACGTTAACCCTCTTGCCCATAAAGAAAAATCCCATTCCGACCCCCTAAAACAATGCAAGTCGGTTCTACCTAATGACTGGTTGGTTAATTTATTGTCTTCCTATTTCTATCACTGATTTAGAAAGGCTCCCAGTTAAGCGAGAACACCCTACTGCTAGACGGACCGGTCAAGGGTTACGCCCACCCGCTTTCCTTTGATTATAATATCATCTTTAGTTTTTTAATTACCTACAGCACATTTATTGAACATATACAACCAAATTCCTTAATTAGTCCGTTAAATAACAAGTTCCTTCATGTAATTTATTTCACAGACATGCATGCAATCCAAACAACCTTTGAATAAAAAACAAACTCCTTTATTATATGGAAAGCTTATTACAATTTCCATCTTTTTGATCCTGTGGAAGATATACAAAATTCCATGAGGGTATTCTATCCACTAAGATTCCTCCCTTTTTAGTAGTATTAGGATTCTAGGATCCCATCTTGGGTCACAAAGGGACTTGTCATATTCTAGGAGCAATGCAGAATTGATGGCTAGAGCCCCCCCTTGCATCCAAATTTCCTACTACTTGAGACTATCCCTATAGACAAACCTTTCCGCTATGAAGCTAGTCTAAGCCTCTCGAAGTGATAATTATGACCCCCTTGGAGTAGGGTCTCACAGGCTAGCTTGGGGATAGCCTAGCACGATCTTTCATTTTATCTTGTTTGTCAATGTTTTTAATCGGAGATCTAGATTCTGACAAACACAAACAATCCTTTCAAACAATGACAATCACACCATCATGTAGTTCATAGCTTCATATAGCCCAAGTAGATCCTTAACCCAAGGTAACCTTACATTATAATGAGGATTATTCTTACCATAAAGTGTTGAGTACAAATCTTTCAACATTGTTAAGGAAGATACAAATTTCCCGTTTAGGACTAACTTACCTAACATAAGCAAATTTCCTTTAGTGGTACTTAGAAAAATATTGTGAAAATAATTTAAAAATATAATTTACAAGATTCTTTAAATAGATTTTCACTTTTTAAAGTATTAATCAACTCCTAACCATTGTCACGTTTGGCAATAAATATATTGAGTAATCTTACTAATCTCAAGTGCGCATAATATCATTTACTCATTTTGTACAATAACCTCCTACAACTATTTCCATCATGATTCTATGAATTATAATCTCGATTAATTTATCTACAAATTTGTGCGTGTATTAATATGCTCTCTAGATGAAACTGACATCTCGTGTAAGTGTAAATGCAAAAGCTAAGCTAACATTTTATATACTTAGTTTTGAAAAAAACCTTATTATTTTATGTGGCGATATGAAACTAATAGCCTATTTTTGAGTTATAAACAACCTCGTTTGGCATAACATCATTGGAAATTTTGTCTTTGCTTGCGCTTGCATTTGCCATACCCAATGTTCCGTTGGTAATAGTAATTCTGGCAACCTCCGGCATTCTCGCATCTCTAGCAATACCATTCTTTGGTTGCGGTGGATTTCATGGTCTTTGTACCTCATTGCTTTGGAGACATCGTTCATGAGTGGATTCGAGAGATAGAGAAGGTGGAATGAATTCAAGATGGGAGAGTGTGAGAAAAGATTGTGGAGATGAAGACCAAGACAAAGGGAGGTTGAGTTAATTCTTTTCCTCTCCTCTCGGGGGGAGGGGTATCCTTCTACCTCCCTCTCTTTTCCTTCCTCTTGCTCTATACTCCTCAGAAGGGCCTCTCCCCTCTTGCTCGGACCTCTTCCAACTGCTCCCCATGCCTCTTATTTATAGCTAAATTAGAGAAGAAGGGTTGTGGCAAAGAAGAAAAGCTCTTTATGGAAGGGATCTTGGCAAAATTAGCAATTTGAGGCTTCCAAGATGCAATCTAATGCTCAAATTGCATATTTGATGGTTTTGTTGGATCTTAAAGGGGGGTAAAACCACATGACACTTGTTTAGAAATCTTCCAGATTACTCCTTCTTCTCCCTGTTTGGAGTGTTGTTTACAGCCTATAAACTGTGATCGCGACATCCATGATTTGGCCAATCCTTGTTTTTGCATTAAATCTCCAAAATTGGCTAAAAATGTCACTTTTTTTTACATGACACCTTGTTCTAGAAGTTTTCATAGATTTTTAGGATATTTATAATAAATAATATCCAAAATATTTAAAAAAATACTAGTTTTGTCCAAAAATCTATTATTTTTGGGCCATCCATACTATAGACTTTGATACCAATGACTAATATGGCTCGTAACTCTCATTCACGTGGAAACTGCCATGTGATGAGAAGTAGCTACAATCCTTGTCAATCCAAAAAAAAATGTCAAGTTACGATCCTCGGATTTTTTTTCTTGCTCAAGATTTTCTCTATTTAATTATTTTAGACTTCTTCAAGTCCATTTTGCAAGAAGTTAGAAAGATTTTAAATCAAAGTCGGGATATCACAAAAACACACACACACACAAGCATACACACACACACACACAATGATACACACACACACACACACAAGCATACACACACACACACACTCTCTCTCTCTCTCTCTCTCTCTCTCTCTCTCTCTCTCTTGAGGACATGTCTTAGTAGTCCATTGGAAAGGGTGTCTAGAAAGCTCTACCGACAATCCCATGGAATGTCACGGGGTTTGCGATCTAGGACTTTCCGTGTCTGCCACATAGCGGAAGTATTCTGGCCGTTTCCACTTAGGATCGAACTGAATCAGGGTTTTCCCCAATGGTCATTTCCTAAACGGCAACTAGCGTTGAACCCGAGTGAACTACTTTACGCAGAAATGCCAGGCCCGAAGCAGATTCATGCTGCACTTGGTTCAAGGAGAATGGGAAACAAGAGGGATGCCAGGCTCGACCTCTCTGCCATAAGGCATAGTCCCATTCCGTTCCCCTAAAACAGCGTAAATCGGGAATATTATAACTTAGAGATGGGACCTAAAATGGGCCAATACTGGCTATGGCACTAGCCGGACCTCATGCTCATAACAGACAAACACACCCTCACGGCTTCACGGACCAAGCGCGTCTATCTTCTGCTAAAGGACGAATTGTCCTAAAGCCTAATCTATGCATTCATAGTTTTATAGTTTTGTAGTCCAATGTTTCCCTTTCTATAAACTCCATAGAGGGAGAACCCATACACATTGGCAATAAATACAATGATAATCACATACATGGGAGGCAACCTCTCGGTAGAAACACCGCGGCCCCACTGCAGCTCTCCTACATCGCACGGATTGGCCTCTTGATGCGCTACTCAACATATAAAACAAGCAAACAAACTCTACTCCTTGATTTCAAATCCAGGAGATATACCATGTTTCCTTTCCAAATAATCCCCCAAGAACCAAACGTCTATCCTACAGCTTAGGATGCCTTTCCACACTCAAACGTGGATCATTGTCATTGAAAACAGGTGCTATGCCTCCAGGTTTTTTTAAATTCCGATACCATATCTTCATGCACATGCAAAGTGAATGATTCTAAAGTGCTCAAACATCATTTTAAATCAGAAACACCTGGTGCACAACCAGGCTTCGTAATGCATTTACTAACCCGTTGCAATGATGAAAGGATAGCACTGAGATAACACTCATGCTACTATCCTCTTAATTAACATACCACGAAATCTATGACATGATGTGCATCAGAAAATCAGCAACAATAAGCACGCAAATCACACCATTCAAACATCCCAACCCCCTACGTTTAGGTATTGCTTTCGTTGCATAGGTGTAGAGGTTCATTTTGTCATGTTTTGATGTATAAAAAGTAATAAATCACAAACTTTCACAAGGAGATAGGGCAAACTGAGGCCAAACCTCATGCTTTGCCACTACCATACATCCACATCTAATCATTATATTTTTCCTTATTTTTCCAAGACGTATTTCTATTTTCCCCTTATTTTTTCCATTTTCTTGATTTATTTGACAATAAAATATACTATTTTTTGGTTTTTATTGTTCCAATCACTTCAGCATACTAACATTCAATTTATCTTCCATATTCCCCCCATGGGAACATATTACTCCCACCCGAAATGGAAAAACTAGCATTTTACCGCTTAAAAACCACATTTGGGGTTTACGAAAATTAAATAAAGCATGTAAATCATTACAAAACCAACATTTTCTAATACAAAATAATTAGTCATGGTGCAATCAGCACTCAAACAAATTATCATCCAATAAGAACATAAGTATCATCATAAACTATAAAAAATCCTTCATTTTTCTTCATAAAAATGGTCATACCGTGTTTTTATGTAACTCGAGATGCCTTGAATGCATGCATAACCAGCAAACAGAGCCTCCATTTCTGTCAATCCAATGCTGCACTTCAATCTTCAGCATCTCTATCAATCTTCATCATCATTTTCTTCATTCTTCCACCCTAGTTCCTCCATCAAGATGGCACACATGAACAACCCATAGAAAAGAGAGAGAGGGAGGAGAGATAAATATGAGAATCTGTTCTCTTCATCCGGACATCCATTCCGTGTGTGAAGGGTGGTGATAGCATCAGCCAAGAGAGAGAAATGGGGGGGTAATGTCGGTTCTATGGGGTACTCAGAGCCTGTCATCACCATCCTCATGGATGGAGCGCAAATTTCGACGCCTAGAGACCACGCCATATCTCACACCTTTATCTCCACGTTTTTCTCCATGAATTTTTGATCAAAAATCAAGGGGAGGGGAGGGGGGGGGGGGGGGGGGGGCGGTCAAATTTCCCCAAAGGGCTCCTCCCCTTTGGCCAAGGTTATGGCCACCCTTTCAAAT
This sequence comes from Lygodium microphyllum, assembly GCF_053477565.2. Classification (NCBI taxonomy): domain Eukaryota; kingdom Viridiplantae; phylum Streptophyta; class Polypodiopsida; order Schizaeales; family Lygodiaceae; genus Lygodium; species Lygodium microphyllum. The sequence continues at coordinate 11,989,504 of NC_141143.1, forward strand.
CTTGGCCATTTGTTGGCCCCTTCGTCATCCGAACTCCGATTGGAGCTCTGAAAAATCCTGGGCATCCGTCTTGACATCCCGCACTAAGTGGTAACTCCTCACATCTTGCACTGCAGTCCAAAAAATTATCAAAAATCCACAAGTGTCGCTCGGGTGCCTTTTAAAAGCCATCTTTCACTTAGTACTTAAAATCGTCCTAGCTGCAACCGCCACCTTCAATGTTAAATATTTTTCCCCTAAATTCCAAATTTTTTGGCAAATTTTAGGCATATCCCGAGCTCAATACTCTGCTCTCATTGGCGACCACAGGATAGGGTGACTCAGCCCGCTCTCATTGGCCCCGGGCTCGTCCCTAAAAAACTTACTAGGCCCTCACAAGGCCATGATAAACTGCTTATACATTTTTCTTTCTTTTCTTTTCTAATTTTATAGGGGTAGAACCCCTTTTTACATACCTTTGTATATATTTATTATCTTTTAGATATTCGTGTTTTTTTCTCTCTATCATCATTATTTTTCCTCTGGCAAGCTTCTCTAACTGCCTCACAACCAACAAGAACTCCTAGAATGGCTGCCTAGCAGGCTAGCAGAATAGGGTCACTAGAACTGCCTTCTAAAATAGGTCTTTTGATGCCTCGCAATGTCTTGACAGGAGGCAATGACTACTTAGACCTCCCTTAGACATACCGAACCTAAAACTGGGACTTCATGCCTTGGTGGACGCCGGTCCCCAAGAAGAAAAGAAAATCCCCTACAAGTATACATACACTTATAGCATAGAAACCCAGGGTACTCGTAAAGGAGAGATATCACCTGGATAGGGCCACGAGAAGCTTCCGCACAACAAAGGCTCCTTTCAAGCTCTTCTTCAAACCTGTCTAGCATAGGACTAAAACAGGAAACTATTAACCGCACCTGTACTAAACTAACGACTGGCCCTCTTGGCCTAACAAAATAAAGCATTTCACTCCAAAAACTGATCGGCCCTCTTGGCCTAATGAAATAAAAGATTTAAAACCTTGCAAAACTAGCCCTCTTGGCCTAACGAAATAAAAGAGAATAGCACCTACACATCCCTCCCCGAAGTAGTACACATATACAATAATATGCTCCTGTCCAAGGAGGAAAAATAGAACTCGCAGCCCGAAGCCAAATGCATAAGATGATGACCCATCCCTCCTGCATATATAGCAAGAGGCGTACGCATAACATTTTGTCTAAATAGCCTATGGGTCCAAGATAACAACGGTAAATCAGTCTCGGCTACTCTTTGCATCACCCATATCAACCATCACTTGCCATATATTGCATGCTTTGATAACATTCCCCACAAGCGACCAGATCCTATCTCATTATTGATAGCAACATCCAAACTAGGACCACAGTTGAAGAAAAGGTCTTCTTCATAAGCAAGATTTGCCAATGAATCGGTAAACTGATTCCAATAACGTGGAATCAGCTAAAGAGACACTCTCTCAAACTCCTCAAGTAGGGTCATAGCAATTCGATGATACATACAAAGAATGGGATTCCGCACTATGTATGTCCCATCTAGCTGATTCAAGATCAACTGGGAATCCCCTTTTACTAACAACCGCCGAATACCACCTTGTTTGGAAATATGCAATCCCATATTCAAGGCTTTAAACTTTGCCATATTGTTAGTGAATCCTACCCCGAGATAAGCAGGTAACTTCATCGTAACTCTATGTCGGGGATCTCGGATTACTACTTCAAGACTCATTTTTTTATTAGGGCCGCTAGATGCTCCGTCAAAATATAATGTGTACGTCCACAATGGGTTTACACAGCCTGCCATCACGAACTCCTCTATTCGTAATTATGATAGTCAAAATTTAGCATGTTTAGAGGATGAACTGACGGCTCCATCCCACCTTCTTCATTAAACTCAACAGGGATACTTGTCAACACTCGTAAGCAGTGATGGCAGAAGACTTTGATCTCCCACACAAAGGTTCTGTCCTCTTGCTCAATCACTTTATATCCTTTGCTGCACCAGATAAGTTTCCCCTGATGGTATCTCTGCTCCAGATATGGGTGCTCCAAATAAGGAATTAACCGCCCCATCAACCAGCTTTAAGCTCTTTTGCAGCTCTCAAATCAACCCCAGCATGGACCTGAAATGCACTTTCCATATTAGCATACTTAGAAATAATAAGGTTTAATATTATTAAAATTAATCTTATTATTAAATTCTACTCCCTGCAGATTAGCTAGTAGAGCTGTAGACCTATTTTTCCCTATCCTCACAATCTTGTAGGGGCCATCCCATCTAGGTTCCAGCTTCCCTAGAAACAGATCCCTACGCACATCGTAATATAGAACTAATTGCCCTTTTTTAAAGGTATACTTCTTTGCTTTAAGGTTGTGCAACTACTTCATCCGACGTTTAGCTACCTCCTGGTGTAATAAGCTCTACAATTTCAGTTCATCCAGGTGGGCTATGGTCGTGAAACAATCAAAGAGTAGATCCTCATCTCCAAGGAGTGGTTAATTGCAAACTGTATGGTTGGCAACTCGATTTGGAGGGATAACACACAGTCTTCCCCATAAACTAATTTAAATGGAGTATGTCTGGTAGCTCGCTTGAATGTTGTATTATATGCCCATACTGCCACATACAACTTCTTGTCCCAGTCTCGTTTCTTCTCAGAGACTATTTTAGACAAGATACCCACAAGTTGCTTATTAGTACTTTCAACTTGTCCGTTGGCTTGAAGATTATAAGGGGTTGCTTTATTGTGCTTGATTTGCCAAGCCTTAGTCAGGATTTTAATCACTTTATTCAAAAAATGTGTTCCACAGTCCGACACTAGCTCCTTCGGTGGACCGAAACGGCAAATAATTTGCTCTAAAAGGAAACTTACAGTCTCTTTTGCATTGTCTTGCCTCATCGCCTGTGCTTCTGACCATTTTGTAAAATAATCAGTTGCTACTATAATGTACCTCTTCTGAGTAGTAGATGACAGGGTGATAGGACCCACAAAATCAATGCCCCACTTCTCAAATGAAGGATAGCCATGATAGGCGTAAGTGGGTGTTTCCTATTCTCTCTATTGTCATGTCTTTGACAGGTATCACATCTCTTAACATAATCAAAGGAATCTTGGAAGATGGACGGCCACCAATATCCAGCCCTTAAATCCTTCTGTGTCGTCAACCGTCCAGCAAAGTGCCCTCCACACGTAGAGTCATGGCACTCATCCAAGATGAAAGGAACCTCCTCATGCATCACACATTGGCGATAGATATCATCAACACCCTGCCAATATAGTGTTCGTGTGATTGAGGAAAAATTCAAAGCCTATTGTCTAATTTTTCTCTTTTCTGATTTTGATAAACTAGCTCCAGTCTCTCTCGTTGATAGATAATGCATGATAGCAGCATACCAAGATGGGATAGAAGCTGTATTAATTTTAAACATTTCTTCAATATCACTTTCTTCAGCCAAAGTCTCTTTCGGCTCCCCAAAATCCACAAGGCATTCCACAATCCCCTGCAACCTCGGTGTCTTACTCTTAATCTCATAATCAAACTCCTGCAAAGTGATTAACCACTTTGCCAGACGATCAGGCAGTTTTAGCTTGTTCATAAGCAATCTAAGCCCTTCCGCCTTTGTATAGAAAACTACCTTCTCAAAGAGGATGTAGTGCCTGAATTTTTTAGTCGAAAAGACCATCGCAAGGCACAACTTCTCCATGTAGGTGTAGTTAATTTCTGATATGCCCAATTTTCAACTAGCAAAAGCTATCGAATGATACCACTTTTCCTCCCAAATTTGGGGTAAACAGCAAAAGCTAATACTATGCATGGTGGCTGCTCAAAATGTGTAAAATACCTCCCCTCTTTTAGGTTCTTTTAAAACTGGTGCTTTTACTAGCTTCTGTTTCACATCCTCAAAAGCTACCTTACAAGGGTCGATCCATACAAATAGACAGCTAAAGAATAATAAGTTTGTTAATGGCAATGTCCTTTCTGCCAAGGCATTTATAAACCTCCGATAGTACCCTATCGATGACAAAAAGCTATGTATCTCTTTCGGACTGCGTGGTGGACTCATAGCAACTATAACCTTGATCTTTTCAAGGTCAATTGCTATTCCTACTAAATTGACCACATGGCCTAGGAATAGCCCATAAGGTACTCCAAAGACACACTTCCATGGGTTAAGAGCGATACAAAATTATCTGCAGTACTCAAAGCACTTTCTTAAGATAATCAACATCCTTTCCCTTACAGTGATTGCCCCCAGGTCATCGATAAATACTTTAAACTCAACTGGGGAGATGTCACCAAAGGTCTTATCTGTTGTTCGTTGCCATGATCTAGGTGCATTGCACAATCCAAAGGCCATCACATGGTACGCAAAAGTACCAAAGACAGTAATGAAAGTTGTTTTCCACTTGTCCTCTTCTGCGATTGCCATCTAGTTGTATCCTGCAAAGCAATCCATAAACGAATATATTTTCCTACCTGCTAATTGATCCAAAATCTGGTCAATAAATGGCAACGGATAGTAATCCTTAACCATCTGCTTATTCAGCTCTCTAAAATCTACACATAATCAGATCTGGTTGTTTTTCTTCTTCCTGATGACAACTGGTGAACACAATTCTGTGTGTTGTACAGGGAAGATTAAACCAGCTTTCTGTAACTTCTGTAACTCCTCAAACAGCCCGTCCCTCAATTCAAAAGGCATATGCCTTACTTTCTAACGTAGAGGATGACTGCCTTCTTTTACAAGAATAGTATGAACAGCCAGGCTGGGAGGAATGCCTCTCAGCTTGTCATAACTCCAAGAAAAGATATTGTGGAATTCTTAAATCAAGGACACATAGTCCTCCCTTTCTACTGAACTGAGCATGGAAATTTAATTGGTCGTGAATCATTCGGCGTGCCAAGGTCTAACTCAATCACATCCGCATCTCTTATCCTATCTTACGGCTCTATCGGCTCATTTAGAGTTATCTGATAAATATCTTCTGTAGTGGACCCCTCTTTAGATTCATCACTGGATGATGTCTCACTACCAGATGGATCATCTGATGTTTCTAATTCAGTAGAGGATAAAGGAGCTCTCTCACTTTGGGGAGACTCAGGGTAAGCATCGACTATTACTCGATTAGCACCTCTACCTAGAACCACTCGACCGATGAGTATATCGACTTGACAGTCTATTCATAAGATCCAAGGCCTACCTAGCAAGACTCGATAGCTAGGACGTCCTGCAAATCTTATCACCCTAAAGTCCAAGAAGCATTCTACACTTGCAACTGTAACATGGACTCTAGTAACGCAACCTTTTGGTTGCCTTAAACTATCATCAACCATTCTAAGAAGGGTGGAGCTATCTTTTTGGATGCCTAGACCCAACCTCTCCATCAACTCTAAAATCATGATATTGATGGAGGATCCAATGTCTACGATAGCATGCTCTACTAATATTCCATCCACACATGCTGGAACCCTAGGGCAATTCTTTTCAGCATGATCAAACCAATCTTCCCCTACTCGTGCTATGCCCAAAGGTTCTACAATGTACCCAATATGCAGGATCTTCTTGAATTCCTTGCATACTCCTGGAGATAATTTAATCAACTGTAGAGGTTTACGTATGGTTTAACTTCGCAAAGAGAACTTGCTAAATCAAAATCATGATTGGTAGCCAAAGCTCTCTTTTCTCGCCACACCATCCTTTCTTTTGGTCTCAGGACTGGCTTTGGTGCTTCTTTTTTAGCTCTTGCCTTCTTTCTTGGCACTTCATCATCCTTCTTAGGATCGACTTTTTTATCAGCAGGCCTTAGAGGTCCACCTTCCACACCAGGAGTCAGGACTTGCATCCCCTTATCCCCTTGCTTAGGGTTTCCGTCAACCGGTTTTGCATTATCTTTATCACCCTGTTTAGCCTTTTGGCCTCTTGTCACGGCTCTTAGGTTAGAGGTTTTAGTGCCATTGACGCGTACAGCCTTGATAAGCCTGACTCCATTGCCTTGTGGCAACTCTTCTATAGTGGTCTTTCCCCGTTGTAGTATTTGTCTTGGTCCATCATTTTGCTAGCGGTTATTACATTGTGCTCTATGATTAACTGGACCTGGCTGTTTACTCCCTTGTTGGAGGGAACTAATCTTACTCCAACAGGTAGCAGCTAAATGGCCGTACTTTCCACAAATATCACATTTAACATTTGGACAGTTTCTAGGGAAATGTTGTCCGCCACACCACTTACAACTGAATCTTGAGGGATCACCCTCTTCAGGGCGTCGACTCCCTTTCAGATTTTGTTGCTTCTTCAGGAAATTGACATCAATAGCTATTTGCCGATATTGTTCAGAAATCATGTGAGTGTAGTGCTTCATCATATCCTTAACTTTGCCAAGGACATTATAAGCACTCGACTCATAGCCTTGATCATCTACCCGTCATTCCATTGGCCTAAAAATTTGATTGGGCATTGGTTGTTGACTCACAGGAACAACATTAGGGTTCAAAGCTTGGCCTCCAACATTTGGTGGAGCCAATTGGCTAGCCATAGGCATAGTCACACTGGGAGGAGCTAGCAGCAAAGGTACATTTTGAACCATGCTTCCTCTCCCATTAGGGGTATTCATAGGCATCCCTTGACTTCCATTTGTCAATGGTAGATTGCCTCCAGGTACTAGACCCACATTAAGATTTATTCGAGAGGAGTAGTCCGTTTGTAATCGTGACTCTACTCCTTGTGCCCGTGTGATAGCGATGTCTATATCAGCCAAAGCCACAGTGCTCAATTGTACCTGAATATTTAAATCCAATCCATGCAAGAAGTATTGCAACTGGGTAGTCGGTAGAATAGGAATGTAAGTTTGTAACTTACGAAATACTTCCTTAAGCTTCTTAGCATAAGCTTTCACATTCTCATGGGGATCTTGGCGTGTTACATTCAAAACACGCAACCAGTATTGGCCACCTCTTTCAGGGGCATATTCTCCTCAGAAATCTGCATAAAATTGATCGATTGTGGTTATGGTTCCAGTCTCTATGCTATGATACCACACCGCAGCCCTTCTTTTTAATGTCATGTTAAAGAACATCATAAGATGTCCCTCATCTTGGATGCGGTAATTAAACATTAATCTCTGGAATTCACAAATGTGAAACTTTGCATCTTCTTCAACTAACCCATTAAAAATGGGCAAACAAACTCCTAAAGGTGGTAGATCCGGTGTCCCTATAGGAATTGCAATGGGTTGTTCCATGACGACAATCGGATTGACAATAGGAGTTTGGACTGATGGGATCACACCCCCACTTGAAGTGGGTTGACTTGGTGGAAGAGAGGAAGAACTTACGCTTCTTCCTGCATCTAAAGGACTATGTGCAATAGTTGGGTTACTAAGACCACTGCCTTTTATGCGTATCGAGCTACTCCTTTGAGGAGAATAGCGACTTACAATCTCCAACCGCCATCTAGCCCTCTCAAGCACGTTCGGATTTTTGTATTTCGGCTTGACGACCCTTGTCAAAGGACATAAACCAACTTTTTGGTCCCTAAAAACCCTAAATTCAAGAACCACCACTTGTTGGTAGCTCGGGGCAGACACACCACTGATGGGACCTAAAATGGGCCTGCACTAGCTATGGCACTAGCCGGACCTCATGCTCATAACAGACAAACACACCCTCACGGCCTTGCAGACCAAGAGAGTCTATTTTCTGCTAAAGGACGAACTTTCCTAAAGCCTAATCTATGCGTTTATAGTTTTATAGTTTTGTAGTCCAACGTTTCCCTTTCTATAAACTCCAGAGAGGAAGAACCCATACACATTGGCAATAAATACCACGATAATCACATACATGGGAGGAAACCTCTCAGTAGAAACACCGCGGCCCCACTGCAGCTCTCCTACATCGCAGGGATTGGCCCCTTGATGCGTTTCTCAACATATAAAACAAATGAATAAACTCCACTCTTTCATTTCGAATCCAGGAGATATACCATGTTTCCTTTCCAAATAATCCCCCAAGAACCGAACGTCTATCCTACGGCTTAGGATGCCTTTCCACACTCAAACGTGGGTCATTGTCATCCAGGTTTATTTTAAATTCTGATACCATGATCGTCATGCACATGCAAAGTGAATGATTCTAAAGTGCTCAAACATCATTTTAAATCAGAAACACGTGGTGCACAACTAGGCTTTGTAATGCATTTACTAACCCGTTGCGGCGATGAAAGGATAGCACCGAGATAACACTCGTGCTACTATCCTCTTAATTAACATACCACGAACTCTATGACATGATGTGCATCAGAAAATCAGTAACCATCAGCACACAAATCACACCATTCAAACATCCCACCCCCCTACGTTTAGGTATTGCTTTCATTGCATAGGTGTAGAGGTTCATTTTGTCATGTTTTGATGTATAAAAAGCAATAAATCACAAACTTTCACAAGGAGATAGGGAAAACCGAGGCCAAACCTCATGCTTTGCCACTACCATACATCCACATCTAATCACTATATTTTGTCTTATTTTTCCAAGACGTATTTTTTTTCCTCTTATTTTTCCCATTTTCTTGATTTATTTGGCAATAAAATATACTATTTTTTTGGTTTTTCTTGTTCCAATCACTTCAACATACTAACATTCAATTTATCTTCCATATTCTCCCCATGGGAACATATTACTCCCACCCGAAACGGAAAAACTAGCATTTACCGCTTAAAAACCGCATTTGGGATTTACAGGAATTCAATAAAGCATGTAAATCATTGAAAACCCAACATTTTTGGATACAAAAAAATTAATCATGGTGCAATCAGCACTCAGACAAATTTTCATCCAATAAGAACATAATTATAATCATAAACTATAAAAAATCCTTCATTTTTCATCATAAAAATGGTCATACCGTGTTTTTACGTAACCCGAGACGCCTTGAATGCATATATAACTAGTAGTACAGAGCCTCCATTGCTCTCAATCCAATGCTGCACTTCAATCTTCAACATCTCTATCAATCTTCATCACTATTTTCTTCATTCTTCCACCCCGGTTCCTCCATCAAGATGGCACACATGAATAGCCCATATAGAAGAGAGAGAGGGAGGAGAGAGAAAGACTAGAATATGTTCTCTTCATCCGGAGAACCATTCCACGCGTGAAGTGCGGGGATAGCATTAGCCAAGAGAGAGAAATGTGTCAAGAATCAGGTGGTGGGGGGAGTTGCTCAAGATGATGCGCCAAACACACACAGAATGCACAAGGAGAAGCTCACTCAAGAGACAAGAAGAGAGATGGAGGCCAAAACGTTTTCTTGCTGATTTCTTCTTCTTCTTCCACACGCTTTACAATGTACACAAAGTATAGATGAGATGCAACATAAAGGAAAGTGGCCTACTAAGTCAAACAATGCATAACCGACTACACTAGTCGACTGGCGCTATAACTATGCCAGCTGTAAATAGGTGTAACAACCTGAATATGATAAGTAATGAGTCAGTGGCCATGTGAGAGTCATAATGACCACCGACGTGCTAAGTGTAGATGTGTGGATCCATCTAACCTGGCGGTCCATCATCAATGTCCACATGTGTTGAGCTTGTCATCTCAACACTCCCCCTCAAGCTCAACTGCATCTCTGCAACTCCAAGCTTCGAAACTTTTGAAGCTTCTCTGTACCCAATGCCTTCGTGAAGATATCAGCTATCTGATCCTGTGTGCTAACATACACCAAGTCAATCTCACCTCCTAGTACCTTCTCTCTCACAAAGTGGTAGTGTACCTCAATATGTTTTGTCTTGGCATGGAACACAGGGTTCCTAGCCAACTGTATACTGCTCATGTTGTCACAATAAATGACAATTGGACCTTCCACCTGCACATCCAAATCAGCCAATAACTTTTGCAGCCATACTACCTCACATGCTGCAACAGCAACACCTCTATACTCAGCCTCTGTACTTGACAAAGCAACTGTAGATTTCTTTTTGCTGCTCCAAGCAACTGCTGCACTACCAAGAGAGAACACGTATCCACTGGTAGATCTTCTATCAGACATACTACTAGCCCAATCTACATCTGTGTATCCAAACACCTGTACATCTATACCTGCCTCATAGAAAAGTCCATAATGTAATGTGGACTTCACATATCTCAATATGCGTCTGACTGCATCCAAGTGTGGCTTTCTAGGTACTTGCATAATCTGACTCACAAGACCAACAGCATAGCTCAAGTCTGGCCTTGTAATGGTCATGTAGATCAAACTCCCCACTATCCTCCTGAACATAGTAGGGTCTTCTATCTCATCCCCAACATCAGCACTCAACTTTACATTCTGCTCCAACGGAACTGAAAGCGGTTTGCATGCTGTCATACCATACTTGGACAACATATCCAAGCCATACTGTCTTTGGGACAGCCATATACCATCATCACATCTGATCACCTCAATGCCAAGGAAGTACCTTAGCTCACCTAAATCCTTCATCTCAAACTTCATCTTCAAATAGCCCTTGACTTCAGCAATCCCACTATCACTATCACCTGTAATAATCAAGTCATCCACATAGATGACTACGATGACCAAACCTGCATCTCCCTTTCTCATATAAAGTGAGTGATCAGCATCAGAAACATAAAAGCCAATATTGACAAGATACTCTCTGATCTTGTTAGACCATGCTCTAGGTGCTTGCTTGAGCCCATAGAGCGCCTTCTTCAACCTGCACACATACGTGGGATGCTCTAAATCTTCATAACTTGCTGGCTGATCCATATACACTTCTTCCTGCAAATCACCATGCAAGAAGGAATTCTTCACATCCATTTTCTGCAACCTCCAACCTTTGGCTGCTGCCAAAGCAATCACACATCTGACAGTTGTCATCCTAGCAACTCGACTGAATGTTTCATCATAATCTATGCCATATGTCTAAGCATAGCCTTTTGCAACCAGCTTAGCTTTGTACCTGCTAATAGAACCATCTGCATTGTGCTTAATCTTATAAACCCACTTACATCCATTAGCTTTGTTTCCCTTTGGCAATGATACTAGATCCCAAATCTTATTGGCCTCTAATGCACCCATCTCCTCATCCATTGCTGCATCCCAATTAGCATGACCAACAGCCTCCTCAAAACATGTAGGCTCAACATCCACACCATTTAAACTCCATTTCCATGTTGTTGAGATCCATGGTAAATCTGCCCAAAGATTTCAGCCAGTTGCAGCCAAGTATTATATCAATGGGACCCATTTCTAATGCAATTAGGCTCACCGATGTAGTGCACAATGGGGAAAGGGTGATAGGTACATTTGGACAGCATTGATTGCTCTTCTCAAAATTTCCACTTGCCACTTGGATTTTGAGTGATGTAGGTATTTCATGCGTATTCAATTTCAGCCCATTGAGTGACTTAGCATTAATGAAGCTATGTGTACCGTATCAATGAGTATATGAGCGGTCCTTCCCTTGATTTGACCTTTAAGGCGTAGGGTATTATCCCCTCTTGAACCACTCCATGCATCACTTGATATGGCACATAGCGATGGATGTAAATCAGTCCATGAATCATCCAAATAATGACCACCCGGGTCGAAAGGAAACCCATCCATCGGATCATAGAACTCATCATGGACATTCTCTTCATTTTCATGCGCCTCTTCTTGAGTTGTTGTGACATCAAGCTGAGCCAAGCTTCCTTCAATAGATTCAACATCGGAATCATCCTCGATGATCATGCTAATCTTCATATTTTTGGCCTTGCATTTGGACTTATGATCGGGTGACCATTTCTCTCCACATTTGAAGCATAGTCCTTTAGCATACATATCTTTGAGCTTGTCATTCGATACATGTTTGCCTTGAGTAGCGAATGAAGTTTTGGCACTTATATCAGTTCTCTTTCCATCAAATCTATTTTCAGCATTAGGTCTGAAATTACTGCTTTGTTTTGACCCAAAAACAATAGGAAAAGTGGGTATCTTGCTGTAGGTATTGCTGAAAGTATTTGATGGCTTCCCAATATGCTGAAAATCAGTTTTAGCATGCCCATAATGGCCAGATGTCCTTGGGAAATGTGTAGGCTGAAAAGAATGCCCTGTTTTTGACTGAAAACCCTTGTATTTCTGCCCATAACGTTCAGCCAATTGAATGGCAGCTTGTAGGGATGTAGGATTCATGGCTCCAACTTCGGAAGAAAGAGTAGGTTCCAAACCAAATATGTATTTATTCAACTTGGCACTATCGGAGACCCCATGAACATACATCGAAAGGTTAAAAAATTGATTTGAGTACTCTCTAACCGAGAGACCACGTTGCTCAAGTGCATACCACTTCTTCTCTAACCGCTCTTTTTCAATAGGGGAAACAAAGACTTCAATCATAGCATTTTTCAATGCATCCCAAGACAAGAAGTCATGTCCCATCCTCACCATGTATCTCCACCAAGTGTGAGCATAGCCTTCTAGATGAAGGGCTGCAAATTTTACTTTGGCATTCTCGGGCCTTGGGTAAAGGGAAAAATACATCTCTAACTTGTCAAACCACTCCTCCAACTCCGTGGGTGAAGGGTTCTCTCCCTTGAAGTTTGAGATAATTATTTTCTCCTTGTACTCTCTCTCGTATTGAGGAGGTTGTCCATTATGGTGCTGTTGCCCACTATGCTGTTGTGGCCCAAAAGAATTGCCAAAAGGTCCTTGCCTAGGATATTCATTATTTCCATGCCCTTGTGCATAAGGAGTTTGCGGTCCATAATGCATACCATGACTTTGTGGCTGGAAATAATGTCCTTGAGGCTGAAAGTATGTGTTGCTCACATTGGGAGGTTGTCCATGGTTCCCTTGAGGTTGTCCATGCATAGGTGAGTTGAAAGGTGGTTGCTGCCCATTATTTTGCTGATTCCAACCATGATTTAACATGGGACTTGGCCTGTTGGGCTGCGCTTGAGTAGAGAAATTATGTTGTGGCTGTCCAAAAGCATTTGGGGCTGAATTCACATGTCCATGTGGCTGCCCATAAGAGTTTGGGGCTAAATTAACATGCCCTTGCTCATAGCCACCAACATTTTCTTGAGGGTAAAATTGCTTGTAGAAAGAGTTGCACCCATGGATGTCTTCATCATGCTTTGAGTTTGTTTGCACTCTCTCTTGAGGATCCTGCCCATGTGGCTGAAAGTGACCCTTTTGTTGATGGAATTGTGGCTGAAGTGAAGTGAGCTGAACAAAATCCTTAGCTTTAGATGACTCTCCAACTTCAAATTGACCTACCACCTTAGGAGTAGGTGGTTTAGGTGGTTCTTCAACCCTATGAGGATGTGGGACATTAAGACCAGTTGTAGGGAACATTTTCTCACCAAGAAGTGCTACAAGCTTGTCAATACCCAACCTCATACCCTCGAAACCTGATTTCATATCCTTTATGTCATTTGACAATTGTTGAAAACTGTTTGAATTTATTGAGATATGAGACATCTCTATGGGTTGATTGGTAGGCGAGTGGGTGGAACTTGCATTGACCTCTTTGTTCTCATAATGCATTCGGTAAATGGCATCTTGAGAAGTGTCATGTTCACCTCTTGTGTCATGTTCACCTCTTTCCTGTTGATGTTCACCCCTTTCCTGTTGATATTCCTTCAATTCTTCATTGATAGTATCCAAAACAGGGTCTCTCTTCTTATTCCTAGCCATGGGTTGATTTCTGTCCTGAATTTCCTGCAGTAGAAAAACTTGATTATCTTCACTTCTAGAGATCCAAATTACAAGGTCTTTGGCTATGTTTGAAGCTTGAAGAGTCCTCTATCCAATGAGCTATCAAGTGCAGAAAATGAATGAGTACAAAAATTTCTGTAAGGGATTTTTTGTTGCTGTCTGAAAATTCCTCCAGGCAGTGAATACCCTGTTCTAGTCAATTAATGGCTTGTACCATCAATACCAAGCATGTACAAACTTCATAACCCTGTAGGAAAGTCTCATACATCCGCCCATACTGAAAATGACCTCTGTAATCAGTAAAATGGCTGTCTAACTCAATGTAGACTGCAATCTTTAATGAGGGTATGCATACATACTCTGTCCCAAACTTTAATGCTGAACCATAGTGTCTTTACCATAGGATGCATACATTTTACTGTAGCCATATGTCTTCATACATTTGCCAATATCTCAAGAACTTACTGCCCATAAACTCATGCTGTAGGCTGATTTCAAGTGCCTTTGAGATTTGTACCTGCACCTAAATTTGAAAATGCGTGGGATCCAAGACCCGAGGGGTTTGCAAAGTTCCCTCTCGAGCCGGGTTGCGCTCCCCTTCAGGGTCCTTGTCGGTAGGGGAGGGTCACCTCTCTTTTGTCCTACCGACTCGCCGGGCATCCACTTTTCCTTGTGGGCATGTACATGGCAAGTGAATTCTAGCTCTAACAATCAGTATGATATGCATGGAATAGGAAGGAAATACAATTGCCTTTCATTTGCCCTTTCATGGTATGCAAGATTGGAATTGAGAAGGCTGAAATGTAAATGAGAAATGGAGAGGTATTTACCTCACTAGTGACTCACTGCTTACAAAGCTTTTCTCACTTACCAATTGGGTAATGATTTTCTTATGATCAAGAGGCAAAATAGGCAATCAATTTCATGTTAGGGTTAGGCAATAAAGATTGAGTAATGAAGCTCAAGAAATTACTGATTTCAGTGAATGAAAGTAGATGGGTAATGCTCATTCATTATGGAAGATTTTGAGACATTTAGAGATGGCCATTTCAGTAAATTGAAAAGGTTTAGTAAAGACAATGACTGACATAACCTATAGGCTTCATGTAATGCATTAAGCTATGAATGAAAGCTTTATTAATCCTCTTATTTCTCTTCAACAATTGGAAATGAGTTCAGCAATTGGATGTAAAGAGAAATTAAGAGTGATTAGAGTACCTCATTTAATTGATTGGAGAAGAGCATTGTTGATGGAATGACCTTCAATCCATAATGCTTGACATAGGTGAGTTGAGCTTGATAATCCTTCTAAAATCAGTCCAAGAGATCTTCAATCTTCAAGAATAATCCCTTCCTTGATAAGCTTCAGCTTCATTAATCCCATGAAAGCTCCATGAATCCATGAATGCTCCAAATGAGGGTTGATGAAGACTGATTACCTTCTCTACTTGAAGTAGGTTGCAATAGGTAATAGAGAGGGCTTCAATGTGTCCAAGAGATCCCAAAATTTGAGAGGGAATGCCAAAATTTAATGGCATAAAAGCTTCATGTTGTCCATTGAATACCTAGACCTCCATTGGCTTCAATCTCCTTCAATGTCGGTCCAATGTTGATGGATTCTTGAGGGGAAATGGTTGAGGAAGCTTCAGAGATGCTTTGCCCACAAAAGCCCCATGATTTGCTTCAAAAATTTCAGGAATCTTTGATGTTTTCCCAAACTGTTATGCATAGGGTTTGCAATCTCCATATCCATGCTCCATCAAAGCTTCAAGCTTCAAGATCAATCAATGTTGGTACTAGGATGTATGTAGAAGCCTCAGGGAGTATAATAGAGCAAAAACCCTTTGATCTTGATGAAGAAATTTGAGAAATTTTAGTGCTGTCCAAAACTATCATAAAACTCCATACCCAAATTTTTGGCTCAAATCTTGATCACGTCCTGCTATTTTGGCTAGAGCCCTCCATTTCTTCCATTAGTAATGCCAAGAATCACTATCTTCATCCCTGTTTGTAGGAGACCTTCACATGTAACTCCGGTTTGAAGCCTTCATGTCCTGTCAAGTCCTGTCACTCAAATTCCTAACTATGGTTTGCTCTCTCTAGCCTAGGAAACTGAATCTAGTACTTGAAAATGACTTCTGCAAGGATCTAAGCTACTGCTCTGATACCAATGTAAGAAAGCAATCAACCATGGAATGAAATCTAACTGAAATTGAAAATTAACTAAGCTATAACAAAGAATTAACAAATCTATTGCACCAAGACATCCTCATCATATATTAATGGTTGGGGATTCAAGAATACATGACAGCCATGGCTGAGTGCTTCATAGGCTAAGAAGAAGCTAACTCCAAGAAAAATGGTAAAGCCAAGATTATTGAATGATCAAAAGATGTCTTGCCTTTGGCCTCTAGTCCCTTTTTATTCTAACCTCTTTCCAAACTTAAGGGCTGTTCACACATGTACACATAGGCTAGGGCTAAATTTACAAAGGCTGGAATTAATCCAAGGTGCAAATATTAATGTTGTATTTTCCTTCATGACAACATTAAAGCCCTTTTTTCGAGGTACATTAAACCCAAGTCCCTTAAAGTTCACCTTACTCTAGGAAAAGAAAACCCTTAATCCCCGTGCCTAAATCCATAAGTCTCATCTTGTGTTTGAAACCCCGTGTTTTACCCCTCATATTTCTTTTTTTAATACACCCCTAAGCCTTTCTAAACCCCGTGTTCCCTTTTATTTACACGCCTTTTTCGCCCATACTATAAACCCTTGTGTTATCTTTCAAATTTTCATTTGGGGTTGAAAAACCCCTAAGTCCTTTCATTCGAGTGCCCGAAAGATCTCTCAAGAGTTTTCATAGATGTTTGTGAAGCCACACTCACACATAACCTTTCACCATGATTATATCATATAGACCCTTTTTCTCTAAAGCTTTATAAATCCTTTCCCTCTCTGAAGAAGCTAAGATTTCTGAAACCTTATTATCCCTCCTCATGGACAACCTTTTAAACAACTCCTTGCCTCGCAAGAGAGACGGTGGAAATCCGAAAGAAAGAGTAAAAGCTGCCTTCACATTCGAAGTGCGATGCCACCTAAGAAAGTCCAAGGAGTAGCTGCGGGAGGGTCATCTCCCGGTATCCATGTGGATATCTCACCCCAAAACCAGGTTTTTCCTTCTTAGTTTTATATCAGTTTGAAGTCAATCATGCAAAGATGAATTGTTAGGGATAGGATATATTTTTCCAAGTTATTTACAATGAAGGAGTTTAGTTTAATTGAACAAATGATAATGTATAGAACATAGTTTCCTTGAATAGCGTCATGCATTATAACGAATTACGAATAAGATTATCTACCTACTATAGCGGTATATTTCAGTTAAATCCTGAAGGTATAAAAACTGCATCTTGCACCATTAACCCCATTCTTTTTGCAACGAATCATCATGAAATTCATGAAAGGTTTTCTTTACGTTGCTCAAATTACTAGGAAGTTATCATTGCTAATTACATATCTTAGTAAGGAAAAATATTGTTATTTGGCATGAGTTTCATTTGCAAGGAAAAAGGAAGATTAAATTGAATTTACCTACCTCAAAGCAATAAAGTTTAGGACTGAAAATTTTATTGTCCCAAGGATAACAAATCGTGCCGAGGTGATCTCAATATTACCTTCCAAAAGATAACCAAATCAATCTAAACTTAGAAATACCATGCTGAAAAAAATATGCCTTGGAAATGATTTAAAGACCAAAAAAACATTTATACCTTAAGCACTTGATTACCTCCCCTGATTGTAGGGTCAATAAATTCGTAAATGTAAAAGAACTAATGTTTGTCCCTAAAATCCTTAAAAAGAGACCCTAGGTCCGACATACGTTAGCTTAAAGAAACTAAAACGGATTATTTCATCGTAGGACTTGCGCAGCAAGTACGAAGTCATATAGTCTTGTGATTGACTCACAAGAAGATAGGGTAAATAACCTCAACAAGGATGGCAGATCCTTAGGCAAGTTATCTTGCAAAAGGATGTATTCATGGATATCCTTCTAAATAAGGAAAGTTATAAATCGGAAACTAAAGTATCCAATGAACTTTATGGTTGACCAAGTTGGGCTAATAAGGTACGCCCTAACCTGGAATATAAAGGATCTTGCCAAGTTGCAAGACACCTTGGAACGAGTGTTGATACATTCGAAAGGAAAGAATAATTCCTTAGCAGTTTGCCAAACAACAAGGTCGATTAATGGAAATGTTTGTGCTTGCTAGAGATTTTAGAGCACTATTTGTTTTATGAATTACAAATTAAATGAATACCTATACTTCAGGATGAAGGCGTGAAGGGAGAGGCAGTTTCAGTTACCCCTGACTGCCTGCCTGACCCTAATCAAGGGGGTTGTTGACCGCGCCGGGAACGTGGACCGAACCCGCCTCGTGAGGTCTCTCCATTGAGCTCTACTTGGAGCAGGAGGACGCTTGGGTGCTAGGGGGGCTTTGGACGTAAATCCCTCACCTTCCGCGTCCTGCACAAGAGGCTAATGTGACTCGGGATTGGATCTCGAGGCTCGCATACTAGTCTACGGGCGGAAGCTTGGAATAGTGATCCCTGTGGATTACTGGATAGCCTTCGGGCAGATTATGGACAAGCCTACGGGCGGAACTCTTTGTATTTCAAGATAAAATGATGAAATGTTAATAAAGAACTTGTTTGATATTGTTTTTCTATGTCACGTGATAAGTTTACATGAAGGAACCAATGCTTAACGGATTAATTAAAGAAGCTGATTGTTATATGTCAAATTAATGTGTTAGATAATTACATAACTAAAACAAATCGAGGAATGTGCGGAGGATGGGCCATGGGTCCATCGTACAGTTGGGTGGTCTCGATTAGCCGGGAACTTTTCTCTAAATCTCGAAGAACAGCGAAATGATCATCAAAGAAAATGAATAACGAAAGCAATGACCTAGAGTTATGTCTTAACCAATTTCCGATGTTTTAGGGGAACGGAATGGGACTATGCTTTATGGCAGAGAGGTTGAGCTTTGCATCCCTCTTGTTTCCCATTCTCCTTGAACCAAGTGCATCGTAAATCTGCTTCGGATCTGGCGTTTCTGCGTAAAGTAGTACGCTTGGGTCTAATGCTAGTTGCTGTTAGATAATGACCAATCAGGATAACCGTAATTCCAATCGATCCTAAGTGGGAACGGCTAGGATACTTCCGCTACATGGCAGACGTGGAAAGACCTAGATCACAAATCCCGTAACATTCCATGGGAGTGCCAGGGGGAGCTTTCTAGACGACCTTTCCGATGGACTACTAAGACGTGTCCTAGATGATTCTAGTGGACACGTTACATCGGACCACCCAGAATCAGACGTCCGATTCTGATAATCGGACATAAAACTATCAAAATCGGACATGTATCTAAAACAAAAATTTTGATGCATCTAAACCCCCAAATTGACCCCAAAGGCTATGTAGAGCGAAATGCACATCACAAATCCATCACTGGGCTAAAATTTAGAGTACGTAGTTCAAAATTTGGCTATAAACGGTCCTCCAAATTGTGCATGGCTTTTACCGTAATGGTCCCCCCAGACCCACGCAGAGGGGGCTCTGCCCCCTCCGCACCTCCCCGAGTAGGTTGGGGAGAAAACGTGCACCATGACAGGTCCTCCAAATTGGACCGTAGTGAAGTAATGGCTCTACACGAGCATGGATTCTCAGTTGCAAAAGAGCAGCCAAAAGACCATACCTGAACAGAGAGAAACAGAGACCCTAGAACATCAATGGGTCAATCTAGCCATCAAGGGCAAAAAGGCCACACCACGAGAACACAAAGACATTGTATTCATACCATGTCTAGTCAGAGCAAAATGCAACATCAGCAAGCCACAAATGCCAAGATGACTAGACATGACACTCTTGATGAGAGATGTACCTTGAGCAACACTGCACAGAAGACCCAAGACATTGGTGAAGAATCCACGTCTGGTCATGCAAGTGGAGACTCAAGTGCATCTGTCAAAAGGCTTAAATTTACAAGCCAGGACCCAGAAGATGAAGACATAGCACCACCTGCTTATCTCAGGGTCAAACTCACCGCAAAAAGAGAGCATACTATTGATGCTCTGATTGACGAAGGAGCAGATTTTAACATCTTGACCTATGAATCATGGACCCTACTAGGCCAACGAGAGCTGACATCGACTAATGCAACTCTTAGCCCTTATGGGGGACCTCCACAAGCACTCATAGGGAAGTGCAATATCCTTGCAATAATTGAAACTGAAAGCTTGCCTATCCTATTTTATGTTCCTCCAAATAGTGCTAGCTGCGGGAAAGAAACCCTCCTAGGAAGACCCTTCAAAAGGGCGACCAAGTCTGAGGCTGACTATGTAGCACAGAGGATACACCTGACACTACCGGGTGTGAGGATAGTCACAACCTTTAGCAAGGGTGACCTCATCAAACCTCGAGGGAAAGGCAAGGAAGGTGCTGATGTAATAGTCAAGCCTACTAGCGAGAGCAAGGACTTGTTGGAAAAACTGATGCAAGCACAGGTCCAACAACGAGAACCAGTGAGTGTGGCCAGGCCTGGAACAAGAAGGTCAAGAGACAATGCCAAGGACGGCCTTTGGACTTACAACTATTATAGAAGACCCCAAAAGAAGCCCAAGCCTTATAGACGAAGGCATCGATGGAGAGTCAGCACAAAGCGTTACTACGTGCTCAAGGGTACTACCTAGGTAACCGATGGATTTGGGTACCAAAATCCCCTGCTAAACCACCTCTGACAACAGCCCAAATTATGTCAAAAGCAAAGAGGCATAGGAGGAAACCTAAACGAAAATCCAAGTCTCGAACCAAAAATATTGGAGTGATTGAGCCCCTCACAATTGGAATCAAGAGACCAAACATGACCTATCAAAAATTAGATCCTTAGCCTAGCATGCTTAGCAAGCAGATATCAGAGGTAACTGTCGAGCATGTACAAAGACCACTAGTGCTCAAGGAGCCTTTTATTGCTCAAAAGGATAATGAGCACCACAGGCACAACATTGCTCATGATAAGGCTGAATGCTCAACAAAGCAAATAGCAAAATCATCTAACAGCCACACGAGCAAATCTCCCAGCCAGTGTCAAAGCCACTTAGGAGTTCCAAGCCTCCTACACTCTCTTCCCCTAAACGGACACATGAAGCACAACACTCATCAAGTGAGGCTACTCAATCCCAATCTCTACCCACATCAGAGCTTCCAAATGTCCAAGAGGCAGGACACGACACCACCCTTAGCTCTCAACCTAAGGATGTGTCTGTGCAATCCACCATGGCTAGCTCAACTACTACTCAATCTACACAAGTGAATATGCAAAGGGCAACAAAAGGCACGACCACTTTTGATCTGCCTAAGGACTTGACACCGCAACCTACCAATGGTAGCTAGTCCACTGAACTAGCCACCACTACTTCCAATCAGAAATCACAGCAGTCACAGCCCTTGGTCATGACAATGCCCCTTGTGGAACATGTCCTTAGTAGTTTACCTGTGGAGGAGGTGTCGCAACCAAATCCCTTGAAAACGCCAGCACTTTCAAAGTTCCTAAAGCCTAGGCTGGAGGAATTAAACACAAGGGAGTTGGTTGAAGGGCTAGACTCTCCAAAAAGGGAGGTAGTTGTGCTTTCACAACCCAGCGAGGCTATTCAGCAAGCCATGGCCATGTCCCGTAAGGACACACTAGAGAAAGAGAATGTTGAGGCCCAACCAAGCACATCAACGGTTGACCTAGTCCAGGGTCCTGAGTCATTGAGAGATGCACCTTCATTGACCAAGAAAAAGAGGAGAAAACATTGAAAACAACAGTAGCTATAGGTGGTTGTGGACCCCAAGAGCATTGAGACCAAGAGTGAGGGAGAGCTGGGGAATAAAGCATCAAGTCCATCCACCAATAAACCCATTGATGTCTCTCCTAATAGTGGTGAACCCTTAGACACATCCGTGCACTCTGAAAAACCAAAGCAACCGTTGCCATCAACAGTTGCTTGCAACACTCTATCCACTGACAATAGAACTCACATTGACCAATCAAGAGTGGATACAATGCTATCACAACAGGGTGACAAGGTCATACCAGTCACACCTAAGAAGAACCATGACGCAATAACAAAGCCTCAAGAGAAACAAGGAAACCCCAAGAGCATGAGCAATCCTAGCGTTGACCAATCTTGCTCATACAGGCCTGAACTCCTAGCTACACTAAAGCCTAGGCAAACTCCTAGAACCTTGCATGAAATAGCAACCGAGCAAGCCCTCATTGAACATAGAAGTGTCACAGCATTCTTAACTGAGTTGGATGCTAAGCTCAAGGTGATTGCATGCATTTACGTCCTTGCGGACGTGGGCACAATCCCCAAGGAGCAGCTTGGAGATTACTTGCCCTTCCCTTTAATCGAGCTCCACTCGTGATATGCCAGGGTGACCGTTGTGCATTTATGTCACCGACTTGTCAGTTTTGCAGATGCGGTTGGTACACCGCCCATGAATAATAGCTAGATGATAGCTATCCTTATCTACTCTAGTTCGTGGCTCAGCTAGTATGCCACCTTAGTTAGTTGAGTTTGGTTTGAGACCCATATATAGGGTTCTTCTATTTCTATGTACTTGAGTTCTTTTTAGCTTACAAAACTAAGAAGAGGAAAACTGTTTTCAGCCTCCACCTTTGTGTGTATTCCCCCATTGTGCAAGCAAGAAAGCTACAAGTGAGACTCCTTCCTTCTCTCCCAAAATCTTGACATGGTATCAGAGCCTTGTTCATGGTAAGGAGCTCAAGAAAGCAAGCCAAGTTCACGGTGTTCTAGTAAGAGGACCAGTGTTTCTTTCATTTTTCTGTTTTGGGAGCAAGTCTCTCTAGGTAGCACAGCCGAAAAGTGCAAGAGTGCATTATCTCAGATTGAGATGCCCTTCGCGGTGTAGCAAGAGGTGTTGCTCAATTTTTTTGATTTGAGGCCATTTCGAGGCCTGTTTTGGAGGCGGAAGTTTTTTGCACGCACTCAGGAAAAGGCCCAGCTTTATGCTGTGAGACCACTGTTCTATAGGTCGGTGAAAAGTTACTGTAGAAATTGCATCGTTTGCCTGTGCGCAGAGACATTGGGAGTTACAGAATCATCCTTGTTGCCTGTTGATGCAAAATCGTCACTAGGAAGTGTCTGTGTGGTCAAATACCACTTTCGTCAGTTTTGCAGATTTGCCCTTGTGAGGCTAAAGCTGTGTTCTTTGCAGTGACATAATTTTTTGCAGTGTTCTGTAATGGCGTCTAATTCTCTTTCACAGATTGTCACTGAAAAGCTTGACAAGAACAACTTCCAAGCATGGAAGTTTAGAATGAAGAATTTCCTTATGGGAAAAGGATATTGGGAATTTGTTGCAGGAAATGAAGAAGAACCAGTTCTTCCTGATATTCCCGATCAACAGCAAATGCAAGCATTTAAAGCATGGCATGAGAGAGCCAGGAAAGTTATGTACTAGCTGTCTATCAGCATTTCAGACTCTATGATTGTGCATATTCAAGATGTAAGTACGCCAAAGGAGGCACGGGATACTTTGTCAAAAATGTATAGCACAAATATGCAAGCCAGGAAAATGCAGCTCAAGCAAGAATTGCACAATGTGCAAAGAGAAAGTATGAGCATCAATGACTACCACATGAAGGTGAAGAAGATTGCAGATGCACTTGCTTTCATTGGGTTGCCAATGGAAGATGATGATTTAGTTTCTGTGACCTTGAATGGTCTAGGAAAGGATTATGCATAGTTCCGAACATCCATTTCTGTCCGTGAAAGTTTTCTTGATTTTGAGGAGTTGATTGCTCTTCTAATTTCTGAGGAGCAGAGAAATGGTGGTGCATCTTCTTCAGGAGGAACTTCAAAAGAAGCTTTCTTCTACTCAAATGTTGGAAGAGGTAGAGTCAGAGGTAGAGGAGGCCGTGGTAGAAATCAAAATATGCAGCAAACTCAAGAAAACCAGTCCTATGGAGGAGGATGTGGTAACTCTAGAGGCAGGGGGAGCCAAAGAGGCCGTGGTGGATGGCAAAGAGGCCAAAATACAAACTGTAATGTTGAATGCTACTATTGTGGTAAAATGGGTCATATGGCTAAAGACTGCTATAAAAAGCAGAATGACATCATGAATGGAAAATTACAATAAGGAAATTATGCATATTCTAGTAGACAGGGTGATGACAAAAATGAGCATTTGTTTATGGTGTAGCACATGAACAATTCTGTGACAAGTGCAGAAGAAAGCAATGATGTATGGTATGTTGACTCAGGTGCATCAAACCACATGATAGGTCATGCAGAATGGATGGAGGATGCAAGGAAAATGGAAAAACCAGGATTTGTGGAGACTGGTGATGATACTGTACATCCTATTGTGCAGATTGGAAAAATTCCTTTGTCTATGCAGGATGGGAAAAAGAAATACCTGTCCAATGTATTTCATGTCCCGAATATCACCAAGAATCTAGTTTCTATTAGTCAAATGGTTAAGTAGGGCTTGCAGGTCTGATTTAATCCTCATGGATGCTTTGTTGAGGATATGAAAAATAAAGGTCGCTTGATAGCAAAAGGAAAGAAGAAGGGCAGAATGTTTACGTTGGATGCAGACATGCCTGAATTGAGTGCAGCAATGTTTGCACATGGGACCAACGTAGTTACAGATATTGATATCTGGCATAAACGCATTGGTCATATTAATGTGCAGTGACTTAAATCAATGTAGGCCCAAAATATTATTGCAGGATTGCCTAAATTTAAGGTTGCAAAATGCATAAGGTATGTGAAGCCTGTCAGTTTGGGAAACATGCAAGGAAACCATTTCCTAGACATGTTCAAGAGAGTAAGAAGCCATTGGAATTAATCCACTCTGATGTATGGACTACTAAAGCTGCATCTCTTGGAGGCTGTCATTATTTTGTCACTTTTATTGATGACTATAGCAGAAAAGTTTGGGTGTATTTTATGAAAAATAAAAGTGAAGTTTTTGGGCATTTCAAAACTCTTAAAGCTATGGTTGAAAAAGAAATAGGCCTGCAAATAAAATGCCTAAGGTCAAATGGAGGGGGAGAGTACCTCTCAAATGAGTTTGCAAGGTTCCTGCAGGAGCATGGCATAAAGCAGCAATATTCATGCAGTCATGCCCCACAACAAAATGGAATTGCAGAAAGGAAAAACAGGCATATTGGAGAGGTATCTCGTGCCATGCTCAATGAAAAAGACGTGCCAGATTTTTACTGGGCTGAAATAGTTGCTACATCAGTCTACATAATGAACAGGACTCCCACTGCAACAATACATGGGATGACTCCAGAGGAGAGGTATACTTGTAGGAAACCAGATATTTCTCATTTGAAAATTTTTGGTTGCATTGCCTATGTTCATGTGCCAGATGAGTTGAGATCCAAGTTGGATCCAAAAGCTGAGAAGTGCATCTTTATTGGTTACTCTCTGCAGAGCAGAAATGGTATAGATGCTATAACCCTTCTACTCGTAAGTTTACAGTGAGCAGAGATGTTTTTTATGAGATGAGTAGCTAGTATAAACCAGTAAATGTGATTGATGATGTAGATGCACAAAATGGTAATGCTGCAAAGAATTCACAGCAGCAGTCACAAAATATTAGTGGACCTGGAGCGTCCTCTAGCAGTGGTTCATATTCTTCGCCATGGACAGGCAGATTGAGATTAGGAGAATCTTCTCAAAGCAATGCAGATAGTGGTATTCAGGTATCACGAAAAGGAAAAGAGAAGGTAGATTAGCCCATGTTTGATGTGAATGCAAGTCACTCTTATGTGGATGGTGAATCCAGTGGCTCAGAACAGAGCATTGATGATGAGTTGGGTATTCCTTCTATTGTTACACCTGGAGTAAGGAAGACCAGGGATGTTTTGAGAGCACCTGGGAGTGAACCTACTTTGTACAAGTCTACTAGAGCTAGGTATCTTGTGGATATGCCAAAATATGATGGATTTACAGCCATTCACTATGCCTATATGGTCAAAGTGATACAGGAACCAGAACCCACTTCTTTGGAGCAAGCCATGGGAAAAGAAAAATGGGAGAAAGCCATGGATGAAGAAATGGATGCCTTGGAAGCAAATGCTACATGGGAATTGGTACCTTTACCTAAAGGTAAGAATGCAATTGGCTGTAAGTGGGTTTATAAGGTAAAGCACAATGCAGATGGTTCTGTGAACAGATACAAGGCAAGATTAGTAGTCAAGGGGTATGCACAAACATATGGCATTGATTATGAAGAAACATTCAGTCCGGTTGCAAGGATGGCAACCGTAAGAGCAGTCATTGCTATGGCTACATCAAAGGGATGGTCTTTACATCAGATGGATGTAAAGAATGCCTTCTTGCATGGTGATTTGCAAGAAGAGGTCTATATGGAGCAGCCACCAGGTTATGTGCATGTTGTTCATCTTAAGTTTGTTTGCAGGTTGAAGAAAGCCTTGTATGGCTTGAAGCAAGCACCTAGAGCATGGTATGACAAGATAGGACAGTATCTTGTCACTATTAGCTTTCAGATTTCCAAGGCAGATTTCTCACTTTATATGAGAAAAATAGAGAAATGTATTATGCTACTTGTCATTTATGTTGATGATTTGATTATGACAGGTGATAGTGATGAAGATATCCTTCATGTGAAAATACTAATGAAGCAGAAGTTTGAGATGAAGGATTTGGGAGAGCTACGTTATTTCTTGGGCATTGAGGAGATTAGATCACCAACTGGGATACGGCTCTTGCAGAGGCAGTATGGATTGGACATGCTGTCCAAATATGGGATGGCAGGCTGTAAGCCTATTTTAGTTCCTTTCGAGAAGAATGTGAAGCTGAGCGCAGATGCAGGTGAGCTTCTAGAAGACCCTACTATGTACAGACACATAGTAGGAAGTTTGATTTATATGACTATTACCAAGCCATATTTGAGCTATGTTGTTGGATTGGTAAGTCAGTTTATGCAGGCTCCAAGGAAACCACATTTGGATGCGGCTAGACACATACGCAGGTATGTGAAGTCCACATTGCAGTATGGACTACTTTATGAGACTGGGGTTCAGATACAGTTGCATGGATACACTAATGCTGATTGGGCTGGTAGTATTTCTGATAGACGATCTACCAGTGGATATGTGTTCTCTTTTGGGAGTGCTGCAGTCACTTCGAGCAGCAAGAAACAGCCTACAATTGCCTTGTCGAGCACAGAGGCTGAGTACAGGGGTGCAGCAATGGCTACATGTGAGGTAGCTTGGTTGCATAAGCTACTTTATGATATCATCAGCCTACAGATGGGCCAGTTGTCATTTATTGTGATAACATGATTAGTATAGACTTGGCAAATAACCTAGTCTATCATGCTAGAACAAAGCACTTTGAGGTGCATTATCACTATGTGCGGGAGAGGGTTTTACTAGGTCTTATTGATCTAGTTTATGTCAGCATAGAGGATCAGGTAGCTGACATATTTATGAAGGCATTAGGTGCAGAGGAGCTGCACAAGTTCAAAGACCTGCTTGGTGTGCAGGAATTGGGATTGAGATTGAGGGGGAGTGTTGAGATATCAAGCTCCACTCGTGATATGCTAGGGTGACCGTTGTGCATTTATGTCACCGACTTGTCAGTTGCAGATGCGGTTGGTACACTGCCCATGAATAATAGCTAGATGACAGCTATCCTTATCTACTCTAGTTTGTGGCTCAGTTGGTATGCCACCTTAGTTAGTTGAGTTTGGTTTGAGACCCATATATAGGGTTCTTCTATTTCTATGTACTTGAGTTCTTTTTGGCTTACACAACTAAGAAGAGGAAAATCGTTTTCAGCCTCCACCTTTGTGTGTATTCCCCCATTGTGCAAGCAAGAAAGCTACAAGTGAGACTCCTTCCTTCTCTTCCACAATCTTGACAGGGAAGGGCAGGAACATCTTAACAAGCACTATGACAGGCTCCTGCATGAACGCATGCGACTCATCTTTGACGAGGAAGCTGGCAAACTGCGCTTAACCATCACGTTCAATGAAGTGCTCTGCCAATCGAATCTCATAGACCTAGAGCAACTAAAGCGATTGCCAGCAGGCGAGAGTCAATTTGAAAAATGTTGGTGTGAAAATCGTGTTGCAATGGCCGAACTAGGAGCCTAGATCATGACAGTCTCAGAGGAGCGATTGGCCAAATGGCGGTCTCAAAGAGACCCAACCTATATAGCACCAACTTCCCTTCAAGTGCTGACTGCCATTCGGGGTACAGACTTAGCTGAAACTAGCCAAGGGAACGCTCTGTTTGATAAGGTTCTCAATGAGGAGGAGTTACATATTGCCAGTAGACTCAGACAAGGTTCCATGATACTCGATGTGGCAAAATATCTATCGGTATTGAGTAAGCTGCCACGAATACTAGATGCATGTGCCACGCTCCAGTACAACCCTAAGTTCTACAATTGGTTTCTATCCTCGTGAGGTGACATGGATTCGTATATGTATATATATATATATGTATATATACACAATGATTTTTGTATCACCCTGTATAGATACTATCAACACACACAAGCAATGATAGTCAAGCGTAGGGAGAAGAGTTGGGTTTGATAGGCTAAGCTCCTCAGGTCCTCCTCTTATCACACTTTTAAAAGTTGTGTGACCATTCCCACCTCCAAGTGAAGGGCATGCAACCCTCATTATCTCCATAGGAAGCCTTGACCAACAACTCGGATGGTGTAGATGGGGTACCGTCCCTTTCTATTCACCTTTCCTCCTTTCTGGTCTATCCTTTCGAGGAGGAGCCCTGCCTAAATCCATGACCGCCAGCCAATGTAACTCAGTGTGAACCAAGATCTGCTAATGGCAAGAGGCTAAGTATACATCACAGGGGCCATCCCTCTACAACAAGCACTGCATGCCCTACCCATCCCCTCCTCGTCGTATGCGCTTGATAACCCGCACTATAATCCCTTACATATGAATGGTCTTATCACATAACAAATCCTAATCCTTGATTCGTATCTTACAGGTCCCCCTGCAAGGAAAGCATGGAGAACCAAGAGGAGCTAGCTTGCAAGGACCCTCTTCATAGCCGATGAGAACATGCAGCACACGCCTCTCCGCTAGTGCGCTACGTGCCCACTCTTAAAAGGTACGCCAAGAAACGCGGCCCCAAGCGACACTGCCCTGGACGAAGGCTGAATAATCTGCGGTCCAGGGGAGCGGATGCTTTGGGAGGCACGCAAAATGTGGCGATGCTAGTTGCACTGACCCCCAACGCACGCTCGGGTACCAGGTGCTCATGAAGTGACAAGGCAGCCATGGATAGGGCAGAATTTAATGAATTGTTTAAAAACATTCTGGAAATGGTAGCGGCCCGGGACTACACCATTCATGTCCAGGCCGACATGTTCCCTGTCGAGCCTCACGGGAGCCCTGCACTAGCACTGCCCCAGTCGCCTAGCCAACCGGACTGACCCCGCCTCATACCTATCGACTAAACAAGTGGATGTAGGATAATACAGGTTCTTGTGCAAAAGTGTTCAATGTCCGATCACCACAAGACCATTGACCTCACAAAGAGCCGCGACAAAGCCACGTTGCCGAAAGCAAAAATCACCCTTGCTGACCACCCACATCGCATGGCCCAATGCACATTCATGGGCCACGCTCTCGTTCTGGGTCAAGCTAGATAGTTGGCTCACGGCAGTTGTTACCTCAATTGTACCAACATCGCGTCTCGCAAAGAAGTTTGCAAGATCTCAAGTGTATCTCCCCATCTCAACAACTGCTTCTCTAACAATGAGGCTAGGGCACAATCATCACTGTAATATCCATTTCTTGAGCCTTCGAAGCTTGACATTTTCCAACCCACTGAAAGGCTGATAGCCTCAACATATTGCAATGTTTGTACTCAAGCAAGTCAAAAAAAAAAAGCAAGAAAAAAACACAAGAAAAAGAAACAAAAAAAAGGAAAAAAAAGGAAAAAGAAAATCAAAGAAAAAAACAAAGAAAAGAAATGAACGAAAAGAAGCACCCACAATCACAACACAGCACCTAGGGGTCCTTAAATTAGGTATGTCGAGTGACCTTGATTGACTAGCTCCGTCCCTAGTCCCCTAGCCCTTTAGCATCACCCACAATTGTTCAGGGCACATCAAGGGCAGGACATACCTAGGGAGCTTGTCTCGCCTATGGTTAGACCTGTCACCCTAACCCACTTGCACAATTCCCTCTTGCACTCTGCCTTAATACCATTGCAATCCATTGTGGTACGCACCGCACGATTGGCCATGAAATGTACACCGTCAGCAAGTCCAATAGCTTCCAGCTACTACTAAAAGTGCGGTGGCCGTGTATTCAATTATGCTCTGTCGTGTAGCCACAATGCAAAGGATGTCTCATATACCTTCACGTGTACTTCTCAACATGGACAACTCTGCTACATCAACACATTGTTACGAGAAACTAGTCCACGGTCTTCTAACTACGTAATATCTAAGTATGCACGAGCACTCACATAATATCTACATCGAAGTATATACATAGTTTGGGTCCTCAAGTGAAGGACATTACTCCAGGCTTGCTTAGAGTTTGACGTGTCTCCCAAACTAATCAAAATATATGTTGTGCACAATAAGAAGACTAGCACTACCCCTTAGGGAGGGACCACATGAGAGGTTTTCAATTGCAGGTATTGAAGACTCCAACGAAGGTGTCGTTCGCTCTACATCAACACTCAACTCTGAATTCCTATCCTTATCACCCTGTAAGCCTGCCAAGAATCAACATGTATAGAATCCCCAACAAACCGCCACTTGTACTCTATCAGTGCAACCCCCCCAACACAGAATAGCCCTACCACCAACTCCAACAACCTTCCACCAGCCACCTTGGCCACCAATAGGGCCCTAGGACCTTCTGCCACACCACCACCAACACTCCTCCATGGAAACCACAGGCATCCTTGTCACCCACGTCTTCGGTGCATGCTACAGCCTGCTACCTACGACGGTGAGTGCCATGGGTCTGGCACTCATCTAGGAGGGGGGTAATGTTAACCCTCAAATGAACGAAGGTGGAAAATCTGGAAAATCTAAAGCAGAAAACAAAGACAAAGGCCAAGGCAAAGAGAAACGGAAGACAAAGACGCAGAAGGAGAAGAGTCCTAAATAAGGGAGAAAGGCGCACAAGGAAAAGCGCAAGTCAAAAATTTTGTAAAAGAGCGCAAGCGCATCATGGTTTAATTCAAGGAGCCTTGGGCTCTCACCCGTGCAATTCCTAAATGTAGACGGGTAGTGGAAAGGAAGCTAGGAAGATAGAAGGACAATGGGAAAAAGGGCCCAGGCTATGACCGGCCATGTAAAAAGGGGAAAAGGGGATGATCGCCTGAAAGGGATTTAGGGTTTTGTATATAAAGTTGAAAAGTGAATGAGAAGCTCATTCTTGTGTGTGGCCAAAAGTAGCTCTCCTCTTCTTCTTCTTCTTGTGTGTGGCCAAAAGTAGCTCTCCTCTTCTTGTGTGTGTCCAAAAGTAGCTCTCCTCTTCTTCTTCTTCTTCTTGTTCTTGCTTGCTTAAAGCTTGTACTTGAGAGAGGGAGTGTGAGAGTGTGAGGGAGTGAGTGTGTGAGGGTGAGGGACCGTGGGGTGGAGAAGCTCTCCATCTTCTCCTCTCTTCTTCTCTTCTCTTCTCTTCTCTTCTCTTGCTCGCGGAAATTGAGCTTGGAGCTTGGAGTGGGAGGATTGAGCTTGCTTGAAGCTTGCACTTGGATCGTGGAGCTACCGGATTGCACGGGAGAGGAGGTAGCTCAAACGGCACAGAGGTAAGCTCACTACACCCATAGATATGGATGGCGCATCGGTTATGTGAGAGGTAGCCATTAGTGCTCGGCTTGGAACGCTTGAAACAATAAGCGGTCCGTGGGTCTTTGCGGTTGAGTGAAAGCTCCCACAGGCATCCTCCTCCACCCAATTTTCTTCTTCTCTCTCCATGTAAGCTTCTGTTCAGAAGCTTAGAAGCTTCTGTTCAGAAGCTTAGAAGCTTCTTTCCAAACAAGGCTTCCTTAAACCCTTTTCATCCACACCTGCCATACTTTTGGGGATCTTGGGTCTCCAAACCCATCTCACATTTTCCTTAATATTCTTGCATTCCCTCAATTTTTTGCACTGGTCTAACGAGCTCAATGCAAACTTATCCCTATGGCCAAATGGCCTCACATCCTTATGACCTTTGTGAAGCACAGGTGGACTTTTAGCATTTTTCATCCTCTTTACAAAAGATGTCTTTACTTGTTTACGTCCATACTGCAAATTTTTCCCCATAAGAACCATGCTTTTATTGAAGGGAACAACATCCACCTGGAAGCATGATTCCGACACCAAAGGTCTGTCAAGAGCCTTACTAGCAACAAAATTAGAACCACACATAGAATGCTTATCAACACTCATAGACCCATTGGTTCTATCCATGTTGCCATCACATCTACCTCTTATGGAAGTGTTGCAAGCCCTAATGGGACTTACATGGCTTGGAACCTTTTCACTGAGGGGCATGTCATTACTGCTCGTAGGATGGCCATTTTCCGCTTTGAGATTTTGGCCACCAAGGTTCCCCTCATAAGCTGCCTTGGTATCAACAAGTGAGCTGTCTTCTTGCAGAAATGGTTGGAAGATAGGATGCACTTGTACTAAGCAGGGAAAACTCCAAAAGTTTTCCCAACATCTCTGAATATGACCCTCATAATCAACGACATGCATTTTTGCTTCCCTTAACGACTTAGGATTCTGCAGTTACACTTGGATTTGCGTATTAATCTCTAAGCCATTCAGAAAGAGCTCACATAGCACATCATCTGGTAATGCACTAGCTCTTCTTTGCCAAATCCTTAGAGTACTATCAAAGGCTCTAGCATACTCTTTAATAGAAAGATAAGACTCCTGTCTAAACTACATAAGATGGCCTAAGACCTGAATCATAGGGAGATTCTTTTCATACTCATCTAGAAATCTATCACAAGACTCCTCAAATGATTTGAACGACCCTCTTGGGAGGCTCCAGTACCATTTCCTTGTCTCTCCCTTTAGGGTACTTGGGAACACAAGTATCTGATGTATATCGTCGAACCCACTTGCAATGCAAGTTACGCCATATTCTCTTAAATGAATCATCGGATCCTCATTTCGCAACCCCTAAAACACTGGGAGATCCCTATAAAGAGGAGGACATTTGGTCCTCACCTTTGGGATCAACACTGAGTCATTAATATCTTCATATTCATCATGATCTAGGTCCAGGCTCTTAGGATCTTTAACCTCTTCCATCCCCACCCTTTTTGGTGTAGGGAGGTTAGTATCCTCATTGGCATCCCTTTCTGCTAACTCACTAAGTGGTCTAGGGAGTCCTATAAGTTTCAACATGTCATTTTGATCCCCTCTTAGAGGGTCTTCCATACCTTTTCCTTTAAAAGGAAAGTCCAGAACGGGTTTATATAAGAGCTTTGGGTCCTTATCCAAAGCAGATTTATCATTACAACTTCTTAAAACTTGGGAATCGTGCCTTTTAAGCAACGGTTTTCCCTTGACAGCTAGGGCTTCTAACATCCTTGTGATGCCTACTATGTCGTCATGGTGGCCCATTACACGGGATGTTTCAACCACAAGCATATTCCATCATATATTAGCACTTTCCCATGGCATTATGGATTTAGCACGATGACCTGCTAATGCCATAACTACCCTAGTTTCCAACATGCTTATTTCATGCCCTCTAGGTTGATGGATGGTTAAACATGATTTCTCTTGGGTCGAGACCACACCAAGGCAAACCTCAGCCCAGGCCATCGTATTAGAGGATGGGGTAACCACTAATTGGCTACTCTTTTCATCACATAAATTATCTTCTACAAAGGACTCATGCTCTACATAACTAACTAAATCCATTAGTAAGTTTTATATGGGAAAAGCCAAGTTTTTCCAACCTTGAACAAATCCCATTTTATGGATAATTTTGGGTCCCTTGAAACCCTAGATTCGAAAACCGCCACTTATAGGCAGCTCTGCAGACGCACCACTGATGGGACCTGAAATGGGCCAGCACTAGCTATGGCACTAGTCGGACCTCATGCTCATGACAAACAAACACACCCTCACAACCTCGCAGACCAGGAGCATCAATCTAATGCTAAAGGACAAACTGCCCTAAAGCCTAATCTATGCGTTTATAGTTCCATTGTTTTGTAGTCCAATTTTTCCCTTCTATAAACTCCTCAGGGGGAGAACCCATAAACTTTGGCAATAAATACCATGATCACATACATGGAGGCAACCTCTCAGTAGAAACACCGCAGTCCCACTGCAGCTCTCCTATATCACAGGGATTGGCCCCTTGATGCGCTGCTCAACATATAAAACAATCAAACACAAACTCCTCTCTTTTATATTTCTCGTATTTCTAGGATACATACCATGTGTCCTTACTTAAAAGTCCCTTAGAAAACCAACCCTCTATCCTACGGTAAGGGATAGCCTTACACTCTCAATCGTGGGTCAAATTTCTAAGAAAACAAGTGCTACGCAGTCCAGGAGCTTTTCCATTGATACCATGAACTATACATAGTACATAACGTGAATGGTTTAGTGCACAAACAGAAGAAAATCAGCATTTTGCATCGTGCGAAACCAATCTTTTCATGATTTCCATGCTAGCGTTTATGTAATGAGGAAAGACACTGAACCTTATGCTCATGCTACCTTTCCCCTTTATTTAAAACAACATCCTATAGGCATGATGAAACACATAACCTGGACTTTAATTTATGTTCTGATGCTCAACCTCCCCTCTCACCCTACCGTTTAATGTTTTGCATTCATTGATAGGTGAAAGAGTCATTTTATGTGTATTTCCTTACAAAGAAAGCGATAAACATAAACGGAAACATAGAAACGAGGGTAAACCGAGGCCAACCTCATGCTTTACCTTCATTATACATGTCACAAACACACATGTAATTTTTTGGAATTTTCCTTTTACCGTTTTCTAATTTTCTCCCATTTAAAACCCAATTTTCACCATTTTTTGGTATTTTTCCTCTATTTTCTTCAATAAAAATGACTAGAAATTAAGATTGATTGTGGGATGTGGCCCTTAGGTTCCTTAAGAGCAAAATTTTAGGTTTTGTAGGTGTTATGTCTCATATTTCGCCTTTATTTTGCAAAAAACCCCATTTTTACCCCTTAAACGTGTGTTTTTCGGGTTTTATAACATTAATTTCAGTCATATCACTTATGATTTTCTGATTTTCAGATTATAAACTGTTGGAAATCATAGAAAACAACATCATAATGCATAATCAGCCCATGGGAACAATGTTTCATCAATCAAATAGCATGAAAACTCATTTTTCCTTCATAAAAATTGAATTTCCGCTTAGACTCCGTGTTTCGGGATCTCGGTTTTGGTGCAGGACTGTGGGTCAGCCCACATTCAATGTCCATCATCTTCACAATTGGAAATCTTCATGTCTTCATTGATCCGGAAGCAATCCGATCCCAACCGGGCAAGCTTTCCTTCACCATTCTTCATTTTCCTCTTACACACAAGAACAACCCCTTAGAGGAGAGAGAGGGAGGAGAGAGAAAGATTAGATTTCCATGTCTTCATTCCCACAGCCATTTCACGGGCGAAGACAAGCGATAAGACCGGCAAGAAAGGAGAAGATCGGGGGTATCATCAATTGAATGGGTTGTTTGTAACTTGTCATCTCCATCATGAAGATCCATGGCGCAATTTTCGGCCGTTGTTGATCACGCCATACTCCCACATTCTCTCTCCACATTTTTTGCTTCATTCTTAGTTAAATTTTTTAGGGGGGGGGGGGGGGGGGGGGGCAGTCCAAGGCTCCAAAATGCACCTCTTTTGGCCTCTCAAATGTCCACCTCTTCATATCTTGCCAATTTTGTGGCCATTTCCCCGTCCTGGCTCCGATTCGAGCTCTAAAAAATCCTAGGCGTCCGATTTAGCATCCTGCATTGACTAGAAACTCTTGTCAACCCACACAGCAATCTAAAAATTTATCAAAAATCCACAAGTGTCGCTCGAGTGCCTTTTAAAAGTCATTTTTCACTTGGTGCTTAAAATCGTCCTAGCTGGAACCGCCGCATTCAATGTTAAATATTTTTCCCCTAAATTTTGGATTTTTTGGCAAATTTTAGGCACATCCGGGGCTCAAAACTCCGCTCTCAAATTGCCATGCATGCAGGATGATACCATGTGTTTCGTGCAATGCAATTGTCTATTATTTATAGTGCTCAAACAATCTTTTTCATCAACAACCAACATTATGAAGATGCAAAAACATTTCTTTTCATATCTTTACTCTACCCGAGATTGCTGCATTGCCTAGGGCTAGCACCAAGCCTTCTTGTGCTACTAGACCCTCTTAATTTTAAACCACACGCAACCTATATGCCATTTATAAGAAAAAAATTTAGAATTTGCAATATTATCAAACCTTAGCACCCCCTTCTCCCTTCTTCCTACTGCTTAAGGTTGTGCATTGAGTGGTAGGTTTTAGAGAGCATTTTTCATGTATTTTTTTGTTCATAAAAGCAGTAAACACCCACTTTAACACAAAGATAGGGCTGAACTAAGGCTTATTGTCATGCCTTAGCCTTACCATACATTCACAAATACAAACATTATTTATTCCTATTTTTGCGATCTAAAAAATTTATTTGTTCTATTTTTTCTTATTTTCTACTATTTATTCATTGATAAATATCCATACTTTCTAATTTATTTATTTATACTTATTGATCTTAATTAGAATTATTTTTCTATCACATTTCATCCCATAGGAAGAGCATATATGCAACAAAACCCAAAAAATACATGATTTTCCTTAAAACTACACTATTGTGGGTCTTGCGTGTTTATAAAGAAATTATTAGATGATTGATTTTTCTTGATTTATTTAATATTTTTAATAAATCAGAGCATTGAAAACCAAATGCAACCCTTTCTAATCAAGATTTATCATAAAACAATAAAATCTACCACTTACTCATAAAACCGCACCTTATGACATACTTATCTTGTGATTGGAGGCCTGCCTTCCCTTGATGCCAATAGTCACCAAAATGCATTTTTTAATCAAGGATTGGGGTGCTGAAAAAAATGTCTCCCCCCCCCCATGATTCATGTTTTGAGAGTTTTCTCTCTTAACCAAGCTATTAAGCTTAAAACAAAAAAAATTGATTCATCCTCTCATGTTCACACTTGGATATAAGTGGTTTTTTGCTTTTTGGAGGGGCAAACAAACTTGGATTCGAGATCCGTCTAGACAGGTGCCTTCGTGGCATCAAAATATGTAAACCTGGCCTTCATCCAACACTTTTTGGCTCCCGGATCACATAGTTGTTTTATAACATGAAACCTTGGGGGGATTTAATGGGGGGTCAAATGGACTCCGACTGACAAACTGAGACTTGGGTTGGGTTCCTAGCATCGAACTCTATCGAGGAAAACTCCAGCTCATCAATCCACAACCATTTCATTTTGCATGAAAATTTGGTCTTTACGTCTCTCGAGCCACTTTTTTGCTTCAAAAACGGGTCCCAAAATCCAACTCTCAACTTTCT
Source organism: Lygodium microphyllum (assembly GCF_053477565.2). NCBI lineage: Eukaryota > Viridiplantae > Streptophyta > Polypodiopsida > Schizaeales > Lygodiaceae > Lygodium > Lygodium microphyllum. The sequence continues at coordinate 12,026,912 of NC_141143.1, forward strand.
TCATCACAAAGCTATGCATCATCAAGTGATTCAAGAAGGATCCTCACTTAGGATAATCTCTATCTTAGGGAGGCTTACTTCAACTACATCAGGCTTTATCAACATTGGGTTGAATTGCAAGTTATATGTATCTTATCTCACAAAGTGGAAATATTATTTGGCTACTTTCCATCTCATGAAGAGTTTCATAAAGGAAAACTTTATATTAATATTGGATTATATTATTCCTATGTTAATATCATTGTCCTTTCCAAAGTAGTTATGTTAAAAAACTTATCATATTTGATAAATTTACTCTAGGAAACCCTATCATTGGATTCCCTAAAGTGGAAGTTTGACTTGAATTTGCTCGTATACCCATTTGGCATTGCATTATAAAGCAATTAATATTCTCAATCATCATGGAGCTATATTATGGAGCATTGTTGATTTGTGCATTTATGCTTATTTGGTTTCTTTATCAATTTGGGGACATACTATTCATTTCATTGTACTATTGATATCTACTCAATCACTACAAGAAATGAATAATCACTATCATTGTGAATACAAGCTTCATGATGTTCTATACATCATTGCGTTCTCTCAAACTTCTATAGGGCCACCATACGCATGGACTAAAAGTAAAGAGTATTGCAATGTCCTTGATCATTGACATCATCTTGTAGAAGTACTTACTTTGGAATTTATATTGCACTTGTCCTCTCAAAATAACAACCCACATGGCAAGCTATCTTCCATTGCAAAGGTTGTCCAAGCTGCTTTGAGTAGTCTAGGGTACAACAATCCACATGGCAATCTGTCTTCCATGGCAGAAATCCTAGTATGCAGATGGCCTTAAATGCATCCCAAATATCAAGGATTCTACTAAAAGTGTGGGATATGTTCACATGAAGGAAAGGATTGCAAAAGGTTTCTTGATTTTCACCTTTCATACAACTACCCCCCTGATTGACTCACTCTTTCTACACCTCCGCCACCACCACAACGAGTCATAAGCAAAGCTATTTTTCTAGCAACGCCCTTAGTAGCATATGCTCCTAATCCTAGACCCACTTATATGCCCATTGTACAACATCCACCACCTCAACCCAAACTAGCCCCTTTCAATCAATTGGGAGTTGAGAACCATAAGGCTCAAGACTATGGTTATGAAATGAGTATCCTCTAAACAATGTATAAGGAGCCCTAAACATAGGTATTGACTCCGTATTCTATCAAGATTAAAGGGACACAAAATAGTTTACCAAAAAACAACATTAGGCAGGGGGCATGCCATGAACAACATGGAAAAACAACCCACTAAACTCTTGAATGCCCCATAATATTGCCACTATTCAACTACCAATATGGCCTCAAAGCTTAGTTGATTACCTCTACAAGAATAGTGGAATCCCATCCCTATCATAGTTTTTGCCCAAACCCAAGCCACTTGCAATGGGTGTGGTTTGGAGTATTTATTTTCTCAGTGTCCTAACAAACCCCCTAATGTAGCAATGATCATACCCTCCTTGAATATCTTTAGTAGATAACATATTAGCACTTCTCATAAGTGATCCAAAACTTTTGAATGTCATTGCAAGGCTCAATGTAGTAGCCCCACCTATAGGAGAATCTTAAGGACCTACTACAACAAAGAAGGCTAAGTCTCCAAGTGAATCTAACACAAAGACAAAGAAAGAGAGTGTTATGTAACATTAGTTCAAACCTTGTCACTCTCCAAGTTCTAAGCAAAGATTCTAAAAGCCATGCTTCCATAAACATTGCTCAAAGCCCCCTTTTTGCTAGTGTGTCACTACCTAGCCTATTAAGACAAAGACTAATAACATGGCACTATACCCCTTGTGACTAACATAGAAGAAAATCAAGAAAGGAAAGCAAGCCATTACCTTAGTAAAAAAGACCCAAGAAACTTTAGAACCTCATTCCAAACCCATAGAAAATGTTTGGAACCTTCAAACAACACTCCATAAATCTCCTAATAGAGAAAATATGCTTCAAGTTCTAGACCTAATTCAAGATCTCCGAGATGATATATCACCCTAGCCCAATGGCAACACTACAAATGTGCAAATGATTGGATATAAATCAAGATCTACAAAAAAAGGGACCCAGAGCCCCCTATCATCCACATGCACATAGGCGATGGGGCTGCTACGCCCTCTGTATTTTTGTAATTTTTTTATAGTTCCATTAATGATGCGATTCTCTGACTAAGAGGGGTTTTGCAAAAGGTTGACTTTATCAGTTAAGCGTGAATATAGAAACAACGTACCCTTATTGTACCCAAATGAGCAATAGTTTGGAAAACAAGGCGTAGTTTGCAATGCAAAAATCCAGATTCAGTACCATTAAATGCACAAAGAAGCTAGCAAAGTTTAAGTGTGAAAAGCTTCTTAAACCATTAAGAAAAAGAGGGTAGTAATCCCCCATCATCCGCACGCATGGGGGGGGGCTACCTTCCCCCTTTCTTTTGTTAAAATCTTAAGGGCATGGGGAGAGGCTCAACAGGCGATAACGTGCAAGGCTTGCCGCATTACTAGTCTACATGACGATCCTCATGAGGCCCATCTTGTGCACTAGGCCCATGCATCCAATGAAATGAGGAGTCAATGATGAAGCCAATGATGGGGTTGGTATGAACAGGATCCGGTTGGCATAAGAGAGTGTAGATCATAATTGTTGGTCGTGCTTTCCAGATTGTGATTGGCTCCATAGCCCTTGTTGATTTTCATAATGTGATACATTCATAATACTATACGCTCATTGATTGGTTTAAAATTCATAATGATATGTTCAATTTAATTGAATATTATTTCATGTATGATGGCTCCTATTATCAAATGTCTATTGTCCATTGAGAGATAGGGATATTATACTATTGTGATGGATGTCCATGGTGTGCATGGGATATGGTGGCACGTTATAAGAAGCTACACATTGAAGTAGGTTTAAAGGATTTCTGTGTTCATGCATCTCACAAATGTTTTACGTAGATCCAAGAGAGAGGTATTTAGGATTGTGGAGTGAGAAATCTGAATGGGATGATAGAGAAGAAATGTTCTTTACCACTTCGACAAGGTGCTAGAATCTTGTGAATTGGTGAAGGTTATACGAACCTGCATATTGAAGTAGGTTTAAAGTACTTGTGTGTCCGCACATCTCAAAAATGTTTTACATAGATCCAAGAGAATTTACAGCCTAGGCAGAGTGCTAGAATCTCTTGAAATGGTGAAGGGGGCTACATTAATCATAGCTTGCATGACACATCCATATTGGGAGAGAGGAATGTTCATCATTCACTTCATTACTGCTTATTAATTAAACATGGACATATCAATAATTATTTGTTATCCACTTGTCCTTATCCATCCATGCCATATATTAAAATACATCATATGTGAATATATAAAAAATATGTGTATGCATTGTGACTTAGCTTGGTGGCTAGATGCAAGAAGTGTGGCTACCCTACACTCACATGCCAAATCATCTTGATTCCTTTTCCAATATCACATCAAACAATGTTGCTTGATGAGGAGAAAGCATATTTTGCAAGCAATCTCTCTTGGCAACAACATCAACCTAGTGATGTCTCCACCATCCTTGCGCCTTCACCACCAATCCAGCAACTAGGTCACTTTGCAATGAGGACATCGCACCACTTGTGATGTCATCACTAGCGTCATGGCTTCCAATAGCCACATCGCTTTGCAATGATGACATCACACCATTAGCGTCCTAGTAGACCACCAGCCAAACAAGATCCATGCAAGAGTGTTGAGAAATGTGCAATCACATCCACTATAGCCTCCTTCTAAGGAATAGCAAGGCAAAGAATCACATTGCAAATAAAGCCTTAAACTAGGTCATGTATGCATGGTTTATTAAAATCACATTTGGTGATTACCATGGTCCCTTTCCACCTTTTTCCACCTATCAATACCACCTACTATGAGCCTATAAAAGGCACTTATCCCCACACTCATTTAGTCAATCATTCTCATTCAGTTGCACTTGCATTATGCTTGGATAATATCAGTTGTTCTTCTTTGTCATTACTTATGCCTCATTATGATTGTCTATTTGCTCATCAGTGATCCACCTTAGCATGCATCCTCAATATTTTAAAACGGTATCAGAGTGGGTTTCAAGCAAATGAGTCATTAGGCCCCACAGATTGGGTCACTGTAGTTTGAAATTTTGGCTCCCTCCACTTTCCCATGAATCTCTCACCTACCTCCATAGCTACCCACCTTCATTGTAGGGCTTGAATCTCTCTTCTCGGGAATTGTTAGCTTGATCTTCCTTCTAGAGAACTCTTCTTGTACTCTAGGAGCTCCTTCCTATCACCTCAAAGCATCACATCGTGCACTTAATGCTTCAACATTTTGTTTGCAACAGATCGCTGCCCAAATTGCGCCATCACTGATTCATACTACTCATTCTGCCTACACGCACAATGATGCTATCCACTACCATAGGGAATTTGAAGCTATATATCTAAGCTATCACTAGCTTAGATGGTTTCTCAAATGGCTATCTTTATGAGCAGCAATAAGAAAAATACCAGTTGCCTGTAAAAACCCTAAAGAGGGTAGCCATAGCCATTAATCTCCAAGCTCAGATTTTACTTCATTTTCTTACTTGTTTTGTCTTAGTAATGTCACTGACTCTTTGATCTACTACAATACTTATTTCTTAGCAGCAAAGCTATCACTTCAAATCAGTAAGAAGAAGACTCAACGTCCAGATCAACATCAAGTACATAGTACCTCTTGATACTAATTAGTGTTGGTTAACACTAATCTTCTTAGGCAAAGACTCACCCTCATGCCGGTTCAACAATGTCAGATTCTAGACATGGAAAACTCAGATAAAAATAATTTTGATGAAGAAATTAGGCTTGTGGTGAATCACAAGTGGTCAAGAGAAGAAACCAAGGGAAGCTGCACTCTTAGTCATATGGGAGAAAAATGATGATAAGGCTCAAGCTCTTATCAAGCTCAAACTTGATGACATCTACATTCATCATGTTGATGATTGTGAAACCTCTCAAGCAACATGGGATTGATTAGCCTCTCAAGAAACCCTGATTGGAGCACACTCAAAATCCTCCAAATATGGCTTACTAATTGAAATTTTTAGGCTTGAAATGAAAAGTAGCACCTCACTTGCAACTCATTTGAATTATATTCGAAGCTTGTTGACACAACTTGCAAGAATAAACTTGAAGATGGATGAAGACATTTGCATTGGAGTGCTTCTCAAGAGTCTTCCAACTGAGTTTGATAATGTGTCTACCACATCAATCAACATGCCAAAGCTAAAGCTTGTGGATATCAAAGCCTCTCCCCTACAAGAGGAAAAGAAGATCAAGAGCAAGGAAGAAATAAGCACCCCAAGAGGAGACCGACAACTCCTGTATGTGAAAGGGAAGAAGAGGATAGTTTGTGACTTTTGTAAGACAACTAGGCATATTTAGAAGTTTTTCCATGCTAAGAAAAGATCTCAATGAACATATCTTACAACAATCAAAGAAGATAAAGACAACAATGGAGAAGAAGAAGACACCCAAGAAAAAAAGGATAGGACTCACGAGTCCCTCTTTTTGTAGCTCATTTTCTAATAGAATTTTTTAAGTTTTAAATGTGTACTTGCCTAATGTTCTTATCATAAGCATTTGTACTCCTCATGTAACCTTTGCACACTACAACCTCTACACACTTAATGAGGCCTTGCTAGCTTTATATGGTTGTTTCCTTCCATGTCTACACTTAGCAAGGTTCTACTCATGATGACAACCTTTGTATGCTCAGTGTCTTTCTTGGTTGTGATTGAGGAAGGGTGTTGAGAAATGTGCAATCACATACACTATATCATCCTTGTAACAATGCAAAGAATCACATTGCAAATAAAGCCTCAGATTAGATCATGTATGCATGGTTTACTAAAACCACAGTTGGTGAATACTATGTTCCTTTCCACCTTTTTCCACTTACCAATACCACCTACTGTAAGCCTATAAAAGGCACTCATCCCCACACTCATTTAGTCAATCATTCTCATTCAATTGCACTTGCATTATGCTTGGATAATATTAGTTGTTCTTCTTTGTCATTACTTATGCATCATTATGATTGTCTATTTTCTCATCAGTGATCCACCTTAGCATACATCCTCAATATTTTAACAAAGAGCACATTCAGCCTCTTGCCTAAGAACATTAACCATTTTTTAAAAGCAAGGATAAAATTGCATTGTTACATGGCATTGTTCAATGTCCACCAATGTGAAATTAATAAAAAATTGATGGCCAAAAGAGAAACAACAAAAGAAATTTCTCAAAATGAAAATGGTTCCATGTTTAGTGTAGTTCACAAAAGAACATAACAAGAGATGAGGAGAAAGTGTTAAATTTTCATATTCCAGTCCTTAGCATGTCATTGATGACATTTTACCACATGAACTTGGGGGGAATAAATGAATTGGGTTGGATCGGCATGTTTTGGTCACATATCCGCTCTAAAAAGGATACAATGGAATTAGTACCCATTTGAACTTAGCATTGATTGCACAAAAAGAATTACACACAATCAAGATTTGAGAATTTGAGAGGGGGTAGGGCACCATTAAAAGAAGGTGGCTCAAATGGCACTAAAGGGTGGACATTGAGAATGATGGGTGGACATTGACAATGGTGGGTGATATCATAGTTTTGTGATTTACTAGGTGACCAATGGCAGATGCAAGATGGAGGCCTCGAATGGACAAGACTATTGGCTTTTTCCCTCTAGAATGTTATTTGATGGCTAGGTCACTAGTGAACTAAGGGTAGCTATGAGCTTGTTGGGAAAACCTTTAGGCATAGCAGGTTCACTATGTAAAAACCTAATATGGCATGTGTGTATGCTCCAAAAGACTTTTGGATTTGATACCATTTACAGACCCTATGTCTGTCTACTTTTTAAAGTTTGTACTTGTGTGGCAAGTTTGGGTAATTATAATAAACGTTGAAGTTCTTGTTTACTACCCTTTTGTGTCAAGAGGAAAATTTGGTCAATGGCATTTCTTGTGTATGTCAAAAGGGAAATATTTTCTCTACCCTTCAAAAAATTTGAACTTCAAAATCTTTGAAGTTCTTGTTTACTACCCTTTTGTGTCAAGAGGAAAATTTGGTCAATGGCATTTCTTGTGTATGTCAAAAGGGAAATATTTTCTCTACCCTTGCTCTTTTCTTCATTGAAGAGCCGTGCATATGTGCCTATACATAGATGTTATTTTCACCTAAGATTAATTGTGTGTATTCAAGTAGATTTTGATGAAAATTAACAATTGCAATCAAGACTGGTTATAAAGAGTAACCCTTAGTAGATCGTTATCACTCACACACACACACAGGGGGGGAGATTAACAAATTATAATAGATTGCATAGCATTTACAAGAACCATAACATTGCACAATTTTTTTCTTTATTAACAATTATCCACTATAGGGATAATGCAATCAAGACTAGTTGTAAAGAGCTTAGTAGATTACTATGATATATATATAATAACTCATAATAGATACGCGTTTAAGACGTAAAATGGGATTTTTTTGCAAAATAAAGGGGAAACATGAGATATAACATCAATAAAACTTGAAATTTTGTTGTCAAAGAACCTAAGGGCCATAGCCCATAATCAATCTCAATTTCTAGTCATTTTTTATTGAAAATAATAGAGGAAAAATACCAAAAAATTGTGGAAAATGGGTTTTAAATGGGAAAATTTTAAGAAACGATAAAAAGAAAATTCCAAAAAATTACATAAGTGTTTATGTAATGTATAATGAAGGTAGAGCACGAGGTTAGCCTCGGTTTACCCTCATTTCTATGTTTTGTCTATATTTATTGCTTTCTCTACAAAGAAATACACATAAAACGACTCTTACACCTATCAACGATTGCAAAACATTAAATGGTAGGGTGAGAGGAGAGTTTGAGCGTTAAAGTACAATCTTAAACCTGATTTATGTGCTGCATCATGGCTATAGGACGTTGTTTTAAAATATAGGAAAAGGCAGCATGAGCGTAAGGCTCGGTTCTCTACTCGTTTCAATACATAAACGTTAGTATGGAAATCATGAAAAGATTGGTTGCGCACGATGCACAATGCTGATTTTCTATTATTTGTGCACTAAACCATTCACATTATGCACTATACATGGTTCATGGTATCGAAGGAAAAATCTCCTGGACTGCATAGTAATTGTTTTCTTAGGAGTTTGACCCACGATTGAGAGCTGAGGTTATCCCTTGCCATAGGGTAGATGGTCGGTTTCCTAAGGGACTGTGAAGTGAGGAAGCATGGTAAATCTCCTGGAAATACGAGGAATATAAAAGAGAGGAGTTTGTGCTTGTTTGTGTTATATGTTTAGCAGCGCATCAAAGGGCCAATCCCTGAGATATAGGAGAGCTGTAGTGGGACTCCGACTATTAGTCGGTGGAGTGCCTCCTATATGTGTGTGACGAGGCGTTATGCCTAAGTTCTTTGGGATCTCCCTCTGAGGAGTTTTAGGGAAATGTTGGACTATGAACTATAAACGCATGAATTAAGCTTTAGGGCACTTTGTCCTTCAGCCTTAGATTGACGCTCCTGGTCCGCGAGGCTGTGAGGGTGTTTGTGTGTCATGAGCATGAGGTCCGGCTAGTGCTATAGCCAGTGCCAGCCCATTTCAGGTCCTGTCAGTGGTGTGTTTGCCAGAAGCCACTTATAAGTGGTGGTTTTCGGATCTAGGGTTTCTAGGGACCAAAAGGAAGTTGGTTTATGTCCTCTAACAAGGACAGTCAAGCCAAAATCTAGAAAGTAGAACGTGCTCAGAGGGCTAGACGGTGGTTAGAGATCGTAAGTCGTTATTCTCCTCAAAGGAGTAGCCCAGTACGTATACGAAGCGGTGGTCTTAGTCATTTGACTACTCCACCTATTCCATTAGGTGCAGGAGGAAGTGTAAGATCTTCCTCTCCTCTACCAAGTCTACCCACTTCAAGTGAGGGTGTGAATCCATCAGTTCAAGCTCCTATTGCTACTCCGATTATCGCCATGGTATAGCCTATTGCGATTCTTGTAGGCATGCCGGATTTACCAGCCTTAGGAGTTCCCTTGCCCATTTTTAATGGGTTAGCAAAAGAGGATACAGAATTTCACATTTGTGAATTTCAGAGATTGATGTTCAATTATCGCATCCAAGACGAGGGACATCTCATGATGTTCTTCAATATGACATTGAAAGGAAGGGCTATGGTATGGTATCACAGCATAGAGTCTGGAACCATAACCACCATTGATCAATTCTATGCAGCTTTCCAAGCAGAATATGCCCCTGAAAGAGGTGGCCAATATTGGTTGCGGGTCTTGAATGTAACACATCAAGATCCTCATGAGAATGTAAAAGCATATGCCAAGAAGTTGAAGGAAGTATTCCGTAAATTGCAAACTTACATTCCCATTCCGCCGGCTGCCCAATTGCAATACTTTTTGCATGGGTTAGATTTTAATATCCAAGTACAATTGAGCAGTGTGGCCTTAGCAGATATAGACACCGCTATTACGCCGGCAGAGGGAGTAGAAGCATGATTACAAATGGCCTACTCCTCTCGAATGAATGTTAATGGGGGTTTAGTACCTGGCGGCAATCCATCATTGACGAATGGAAGTCAAGGGATGCCTATGACTAACCCTATTGGGAGAGGGAGTATGGTTCAGAATGTACCTTTATTGCAAGCTCCTCCCAATGTGACTATGCCCATGGTAAGTTAGTTGGCTCCACCAAACGTTGGAGGCCAAGTTTCGAGTTCTAATGTTGTTCTTGTGGGTCAACAGCCAGTGCCAAATCAGATTGTTAGGCCAATGGAACGACGAGTTGACGATCGAGGCTATGAGTCGAGTGCATCTAATGTCCTTGGCAAAGTCAAGGATATGATGAAGCATTATACCGATATGATTTTCGAACAATATCGACAAATAGCTGTCAATGTTAATTTCTTGAAGAAGAAACAAATTTTGATAGGGAGTCGACGCCCTAAAGAGGGCGGACCCTCCAGATTTAGTTGTAAATGGTGTGGTGGACAAAACTTCCCCAAAAATTGTCCAAATGTGAAATGTGACATTTGTGGGAAGTCAGGCCATTTAGCTGCTACCTGTTGGAGTAAGATTAGTTCCCTCCAACAAGGGAGTAAAAAACCGGGCCTAGTGAAACACAGAGCGCAATGAAATAACTTGCAGCAGAATGATGCACCCAGAAAAATATTACAGAGGGGAAAACCAATTGTAGAAGAGTTGCCACAAGGCAACGGGGTCAGCCTTATTGAGGCTATACAAGTCCATGATGCTGAAACCTCTAACTTAAGAGCCGTGACAAGAGGCCAAAAGGCTAAAGAGGTTGACAAAGATAACGAAAAATCAGTTGAGGGAAGCCCTAAACAAGGGGATAAGGGGACGCAAGTCCAGAATTCTAGCATAGAAGGGGGACCGCTAAGGCCGGTTGACAGGAAAGGTGACCCTAAGAAGGATGAGGAAGTGCCAAGAAAGAAGGCAAGAGCCAAGAAAGAAGCACCAAAACCGGTCCAAAGACCAAAAGAGAGGATGGTTTGGCAAGAAAAGAGAGCTTTGGCTACTTATCATGAATTTGATTTAGCAAGTTCTCTTTGCGAAGTTAAACCAGATGTGAACCTCCTGCAATTGATCAAATTATCTCCAGGAGTACGCAAGGAATTTAAGAAGATCCTGCGTATCAGGTATATTGTAGAACCTCTGGGCATAGCACGAGTAGGGGAAGATTGGTTTGACCATGCTGAAAAGAACTGCCCTAGGGTTCCAACTTATGTGGATGGAATACTAGTGGAACATGCCATTGTAGACACTGGATCCTCCGTCAATATCATGAGTTCAAAGTTGATGGAGAGGCTGGGTCTAGGCATCGAGAAAGAGAGCTCCACCCTTCTGAGAATGGCTGATGATAGTCTAAGACAAAGAGAAGGTTGCATTACTAAGGTCCATGTTACAGTTGTGAGTGTAGAATGTTTTTTGGACTTTAGAGTGATAAGATTTGCAGGATGTCCTAGCTATCGGGTTTTGCTAGGTAGGCCTTGGATCTTACGAACAAACTGTCAAGTCGATATACTCGTCAGTCAATGGTTCTAGGTAGAGGTGCTAATCGAGTAATAGTCGATGCTTATCCTGAGTCCCCTCAAAGTGAGAGAGCTCCTTTATCTTCTACTAAATTAGAGACAGCAGATGATCCATCTTGTAGTGAGACATCATCTAGTGATGAATCTAAGGAGGGGTCCACTACAGAGGATATCTATCAGATAACTCTAAATGAGCCGATAGAACCGCAAGATAGGATAAGAGATGCGGATGTAATTGAGTTGGACCTTGGCACCCCGAATGATTCACGGCCAATTAAATTAGGTTCTATGCTCAGTTCAGCAGAAAGGGAGGACTATGTGTCCTTGATTCAAGAATTCCGCGATATCTTTGCTTGGAGTTATGATGAGCTGAGAGGTATTCCTCCTAGCCTAGCTGTTCATACTATTCTTGTAAAAGAAGGCAGTCGTCCTGTGAGTCAGAAGGTAAGGCGTATGCCTTTTGAATTGAGGGACGAACTGTTTGAGGAGTTGCAGAAGCTAAGGAAAGTTGGTTTAATCTTTCCTGTACAATACACAGAATGGTGTTCACCGGTTGTTATCAGGAAGAAGAAAAATAACCAGATCTGACTATGTGTAGATTTTAGAGAGTTGAATAAGCAGACGGTTAAAGATTACTACCCGTTGCCGTTTATTGACTAGATTTTGGATCAATTAGTGGGTAGGGAAATATATTCGTTTATGGATTGCTTTGCAAGATATAACCAGATGGCAATTGCAGAAGAGGACAAGTTGAAAACAACTTTTATTACTATCTTTGGTACTTTTGCATACCATGCGATGGCCTTTGGTTTATGCAATGCACCTGGATCGTGGCAATGAACAATAGACAAGACCTTTGGTGATATCTCCCCAGATGAGTTGAAAGTATTTATTGATGACCTAGGGGCAGCCACTATAAGGGAAAGGATGTTGATTATTTTAAGAAAGTGCTTTGAGTGTTGCAAACAAATTTGTATCACTCTTAACCCACGGAAGTGTGTCTTTGGAGTACCTTATGGGCTATTTCTAGGTCATGTGGTCAGTTCAGTAGGGATAGCAAACTGACCCTGAAAAGATGAGAGCGGAATTTTGGTGTCGGAAAGTGCTTAAAAATAGCTAAAAATTACGAATATCAAGGGAAAAATATTCACCGTCAAAGGCGGCGGTTCGATCTAGGACGATTTTAAGCGCCAAAGTGCTTTAAAGGTGCTCGAGCGACACTTGTTGATTTTTCATAATTTTTCAGACAGTCGTGCAGGTTGACACGAGCAATTGGCCAATGTGGGATGCCAAGCTGGATGCCCAGGATTTTTCAGAGCTCAATTCGGAGTCCGGATGGGGAAATGGCCAAGGAAACGGTCAAGATATGAAAAGGTGGACACTTGGGAGGCCAAATTTGAGCATGCCTTTTGAGTTTGGACCCCCCCCAAAAATTTTATGCACATTATGAAGCAAAAAACGTGGAGAGAGAATGAAGAGGGATGAAAAAACGTGATCAACACAGGGCGTCGTTTTTTTCGCCATGGATGGAGAGAGGGCATCATGGATGTTAGAAACACTCTGCCTAATGGATTATGGGGCTTCATTCCCTCCTGTCTGTGGATCTTATCGCCGTCCTTCACCCATCAATTGATGGCCTGAATGCTGAGATAGAAATCTAGTCTTTCTCTCTCCTCCCTCTCTCTCTTCTAAAGGCAAGTTCATGTGGGAAGAAGAAGGAAGAAGAAAGAATGATGGAGGCTTGTCCGGCATGGATCGGATTGCTCCACGGGCTGGAAATGGTGATTGGTGATTATGCTGGACATGAAGTGCTACTGATTTCCAAATCTACAGCCATGGACATAAAACCCGAAACACGCAAATAAGCGGTAATTCAAAATTTTCAAAGGAAATTTGAGATTCTATGGCTTTTGATTAATGAAATGTTGTTCATGTGGGATAAAAATTGTTCATGTTGCTGTTTTCTATGGATTCTTGCTGGTCATAATCAAAAAATCAGAAAAATATGCATTTTGTGGGTTAAGATAATGTGCTAAAACACGTAAAACATGGAAAAACAAGGGAAAATGATGGTTTTTTGCATAAAAAAGGGGGAAGTAAATAGGAACATCAACTAAACTTTCATTTTTCTGCAAGAAGGAACTAAGGGCCACAGCCCATAACCTATTTTGAATTTTCAGTAATTAAATAATGCAAGAAAATAAGGAAAAATACAAGAAAAGGGTGAAAAAACCCTAAATAATAGGGGAAAAATACATTTTGGGTTTCGAAAATAAGGATAAATAAGAGCAATGTTTGTGAATGTTTGTGGGGACCGAAGCATGAGGATTTGCCTCAGTTCAACCCCACCTTCTTGTTCTAGTGTGGTTTTTTCCGCTTTCTATACATAAAATGATGTCAAAATACCCTACAAACCTATCCAATGATGCACTATTTAAACGGGGAAGGGTAGAGGAGTTGAAATATGTCTAAATGTCGTGTGAAATGATGGAAAAGTTGCTGATTTCTATGCATAGCATTTAGGACGGAGGATAATTAAACTTAAGAGCTTAGTAGCACGAGGATCACCTCGGTGCTAGGCCCATGCAACGAAGGACGAACGGCAGTTGGAAACCATTAAAAGGATGTTTTTGCACTTGTGCACGATACTGTTTTAGTAAATGTTTGAGCACTAGACATCCACTAAATGCATAGAGCACGAAAAGAATTTAAAAGTATCAGTGATCGGCTCCTAGAAATGCATTGCAATTGGTTTGTGAGGATATGACCTACGTTGAGAGGCAGTGAGACACCCATGCGGTAGGTAGACGGGGGTCCTAAAGGGAAAATTAAGTAAGGACAATGGTACATTCCTGGATACGTTTATTTGGTACCTTGAGCGACTTTTGTGCGAAATGTCTAAATGTTGAGCGATGCATCGAGGGGCCAATCCCCAAGGTGTAGGAGAGTCGCAGAGGGTTGACGGCATTCAGCCGTAGGAGGAACCCCATGTGTATGTGATTCGAGCCTTTTGGCTATGTGAAAGGGACTCCCTCTGAGGAGTGATATTGGGTTAGGATCAGTTGGACTACGACGTATTACAAACGCAATGTGTAGGAAGGCAGAGATTTTGATAGACGCTCCTGGCCGCGAGGCCGAGGGGTTGTCTTGCGCGTAGTGACGAGGTCCGGCTAGTGCATGAGCCAGTGCCGGCCCGTTTTTTGGTCCATTAGTGGTGCGTCTGTTGGGAGCCGCTTAAAAGTGGCGGTTCTCGAATCGTGGTTGTTTAGGGACCAACTAGCAGTTTATGCCAAAGGATACTGAGATTGATCCGTTATTTATTGATAAGCATCGTCTAGCAGAAATCCAAAAGCAAGAAAGAGACGAAAGAGCTAGGCGACATGCTGAAATTTTTAGGAGATATTCCCCTAAGCGTAGCGGTGCTGAACCCTTACGAGGGAGTGGATCTAGTGGTCTTAGTACCACAAGCAGTAAGTTAGGAGAAGGTGGAAGCTCTAGTGCTCCCCTTCCTTCGATAAGCCAGTCCACGTCAAGTACGGGAAGTGTAACCCCACCGTTCCCTATTCCTAGTGCAAATCCAATCCTCGTCATGGCGCAGCCTATTGCAATTCCAGCAGGAACGACGGATTTGCCGGCTCTAGGGTACCCGCTACCCATTTTTAATGGGCTAGTTGAGGAAGATGCGGAACTCCACATTAGGGAGTTTCAAAAGCTGATGTTTAACTGTCGCATTCAAGAAGAAGGACATTTAATGATGTTCTTCAATATGACTCTCAAAGGAAGAGCCGCTATATGGTATCATGGTTTAGAAGCCGGAACCATATTGAACATTGATGCATTTTATGGAGCTTTTCGAAGGGAGTTTGCCCTTGAAAGGGGTGGGCAATATTGGTTGCGTGTACTCAACGTGACCCGTCAAGAACCACACGAAGATATTCGTGCTTATGCGAAGAAGATAAAAGAGGTTTTCCGTAAGTTGGACACCTCTATTCCTATCCCCGCAGCTGCCCAATTGCAATATTTCCTACATGGTTTGGACTTTAATATCCAATTGCAGTTGAGTAGTGTCCTCTTGGGGGATATAGATACTGCCATTACACGAGCACAAGAGGTGGAATCCTGACTACAAGTAGCCTATGCTTCTCGAGGCAATTCGAACATGGGTTTAGTATTGGGAAATAATGTGTCAATGGCCAATGGCAGTAGTAGCCAAGGGATAGCGATGGCTAACCCTAATGGGAGAGGGAACATGATGCAGAATGTGCCTTTATTACCAGCTCCCCCTAGCATATCGATGCCTACGAGCAGTCAAATGGCTTCAAGTGGTGGAGGCCAGGTGGTTAATCCTAATACCATGCCTGTGACTCAACAACCTATGCCTAATCGAATTGTTAGGCCGATTGAACGACATGGTAATGACCAAGGCTATGAGTCGAGTTGTTCCAATGTTATTGGCGAGGTTAAGGACATGATGAAGCATTATACCGACATGATTACGGAGCAGTATCGACAAATAGCCGTGGATGTCAACTTCCTTAAAAAACAACAAAATTTGATAGGAAGTAGATACCCAGAGGAGGGTGTACCTTCGAGGTTTAGTTGCAAATGGTGTGGTGGGCAGCACTATCCAAGAAATTGCCCAAATGTTAAGTGCGACATTTGTGGAAAATCTGGCCATTTAGCAGCTACTTGCTGGAGTAAGATCAGTTCCCTCCAGCGAGGAAGTCGGCAACCAGGGCCTGTTAATCATCGTGCCCAAGGAAATGATTCCCATCGAGAAGATGGGCCTAAACAAATACTTCAACGACCAAAGACTACAGTGGAGGAGCTACCAAGTGGTAGTGGGGTTAGTTTGATTGAGGCTGTACGTGTTAACGATGCTGAAACCTCTAATTTACGAGCTGTTTTTACAAGAGGTCAAAAGGGTAGAGAAGCCGACAAGGATAAGCCTGTCGACGGAAACCCTAAACAAGGCGACAAAGGAACGCAAGTTTTGGATCCTGCCATGGAAGGGGGACCTTTGAAGCCCGTAGAAAGTAAAGCCGATAAGGAACCACCAAAGAAGAAGGTGAAAGTTAAGAAAGAGGCAATAAAGCCAGTTTAGCGACCTAAAGAGCGGATGGTTTGGCGTGAAAAGCGAGCTCTATCAAACTATCATGAATTCGATTTGGCGAGCTCTCTTTGCGAAGTCAAGCCGGATGTGAACCTCTTACAGCTTATTAAGCTTTCCCTAGGAGTACGCAAGGAATTTAGAAAGATCCTACGTACCGGGTATATTGTAGAACCTTTGGGTATTGCGCGAGTTGGTGATGACTGGTTTGAGCATGCTAAGAAGCATTGCCCAAGGGTTGCAGCCTATGTCGATGGGATATTAGTAGATTATGCCATTGTCGACACGGGATCATCTGTTAACATTATGAGTTCTGAACTGATGGAAAGGTTGGGTCTTGCGATTCAGAAAGATACCTCCACAATTCTTAGAATGGCAGATGATAGTTTGAGACAGCCGGAAGGCTGCATTACTAAGGTCCATGTCACTGTTGCAAATGTAGAATGCCTGTTGGACTTTAGGGTGATTCGTTTTGCAGGCCACCCAAGTTATCAAGTATTACTTGGACGACCTTGGATCTTGCAAGTGGACTGCCAAGTAGATATACCCGCCGGTCGATTGATATTCGGCAGAGGTGCCTAGTGTGTGGTGGTTGATGCTTATCCTGAGTCCCCGCAGAGTGAGAGAGCTCCTCTATCTTCTACAGAATTGGAGACATTAGAAGATTTATCTGCCAGTGAGACATCCTCGAGTGATGAGTCCAAAGAGGGATCCACCACAGAGGACATCTATCAGATCACTTTGAACGAGCCGATAGAGGGCCAAGATCGTATAAGAGATGCAGATGTTATCGAGCTAGACCTTGGTACGCTTGATGATTCGCGGCCAATCAAATTAGGTTCTATGCTCAGTACAGCAGAAAGGGAGGACTATGTGGCCTTGATCCAAGAATTCCGTGATATCTTTGCCTGGAGTTATGATGAGTTGAGAGGCATTCCTCCTAGTCTTGCTGTTCATACAATTCCGTTGAAAGAGGGCAGTCGTCCTGTACGGCAGAAAGTAAGGCGTATGCCTTTCGAATTGAGGGACGACCTGTTTGAAGAGTTACAGAAGCTTCGAAAAGCGGGTTTGATTTTTCCTGTGCAACACACGGAATGGTGTTTGCCGGTTGTGATTAGAAAGAAGAAAAATAATCAAATCCATTTATGTGTAGACTTTAGAGAGCTGAATAAGCAGACAGTTAATGACTACTACCCGTTGCCATTTATTGACCAGATTTTGGATCAATTAGCGGGTAGGGAGATATATTCGTTTATGGATTGCTTTGTAGGATATAACCAAATGGCAATTGCAGAAGAGGACAAGTTGAAAACAACTTTCATTACTGTATTTGGTACTTTTGCGTACCATGTGATGGCCTTCGGTTTATGCAATGCGCCTGGTTCGTGGCAACGAACAGCAGATAAGACATTTGGTGACATATCCCCTGAAGAGTTGAAGGTGTTTATTGATGACTTAGGGGCTGCCACCGTGAGAGAAAGGCAGTTGATCATTTTAAGAAGATGCTTTGAGCGCTGTAGACAATTTTGCATTGCCCTAAACCCACGGAAGTGTGTTTTTGGAGTACCTTATGGGCTATTGCTGGGTCATGTGGTCAGTTCGGTAGGAATTGCAACAGACCCTGAGAAGGTTAAAGTTATAGTTGCCATGGGTCCACCACGCACTCCGAAAGAGGTTCATAGCTTTCTGTCTTCGGTTGGTTACTACCGTAGATTCATCAACGCCTTAGTAGAAAGAGCGTTGCCGCTTACAAATTTATTATCCTTTAGCTGTTCGTTTGTATGGGGTGACCCTTGTAAGGTAGCATTCGAGGATGTGAAACAAGAGCTAGCAAGAGCGCCCGTTTTAAAAGCACCTAAAAGAGTTGAGGTGTTCTATATATTTTCAGCAGCCACCATGTATAGTATCAGTTGCTGTTTAGCCCAAATTTGGGAAGAGAAGTGGTACCACCCGATTGCTTTTGCTAGTCGGAAGCTAGGGGTATCCAAAATCAATTATACTTACATGGAGAAATTGTGTCTAGCGATGGTCTTTGGGACCAAGAAATTTAGGCATTATATTCTCTATGAGAAAGTCGTGCTTTATACGAAGGCGGAGGGACTTCGATTGTTGCTGAATAAGCTACAGCCGCCTGATCGTCTAGCGAAGTGGTTGATCACTTTGCAGGAATTCAATTATGAAATCAAGAGTAAGCCACCAAGGTTGCAAGGCATCGTGGAATGTCTTGTAGACTTTGGGGAGCCGAAAGAATCTGTGGCTGAAGGTAGTGACATGGAGTTGTTATTTAAAATAGATACGGCATCTATTCCCTCCTGGTATGCTGCAATAACACATTATTTATCAACAGGAGAGACAGGATCCGAATTATCTAAAGCTGAGAAAAGGAAAATTAAGCAGCAAGCGTTAAAGTTTGCTTTGATCGCAGGTACATTATATCGGCAAGGGGCTGATGATATCTATCGCCGGTGTGTGATGCCTGATGAGGTGCCCTTCATTTTGGAAGAGTGCCATGATTCTGCTTGCGGTGGCCATTTTGCTCGACGGCTTACAGCACAAAAGGCTTTAAGAGCAGGTTATTGGTGGCCTGCCATCTTCCAGGATGCGTTTGCGTATGTTAAGCGATGCAATATTTGCCAACGGCATGATAGTCGAGAGAATAGGAAACGACCACTCACCCCTATTATGGCGATACTTCCATTAGAGAAGTGGGGAATAGACTTTGTGGGTCCTATTACTCCGTCGTCGACTACGCAAAAGAGGTACATCATTGTCGCAACTGACTACTTCACAAAGTGGTCAGAAGCACGTGCAACAAGGAAAGATGATGCTAAAGAAACTGCTAGTTTCCTTTTAGAGCAGATAATATGCTGGTTTGGTCCGCAGAAAGAATTAGTGTCGGACCGCGGAACCCATTTCCTGAATAAGGTGATCAAAGGTTTGACAGAGATGTGGCAAATTAAGCATAACAAGACAACCCCATATAATCCGCAAGCCAATGGTCAGGTTGAAAGTACCAACAATCAGCTTGTGGGCATCCTGTCCAAAATCGTGTCGGAAAAGAAACGAGATTGGGATAAAAAGTTATCCGTGGCAGTGTGGGCCTATAATACGACTTTCAAACGAGCCACTGGCCATACCCCGTTCAAGTTAGTATATGGGGAGGAGTGTGTCTTGCCTTTAGAGATTGAGCTGCCAACTATTCAGTTTGCCATCAATCATTCTTTGAGTGATAAAGATGCACTTTTTGAGCGCTTGACGACACTGGCACATTTAGATGAGCTTAAGTTGCAGAGCTTATTGCACCAAGAAG
Organism: Lygodium microphyllum; assembly: GCF_053477565.2. NCBI lineage: Eukaryota > Viridiplantae > Streptophyta > Polypodiopsida > Schizaeales > Lygodiaceae > Lygodium > Lygodium microphyllum. The sequence goes on from NC_141143.1 coordinate 12,046,503, forward strand.
TGGCGAAGCGCCGAATGAAGCAGCTACACGACCTCAAAGCCAAGAAATACACCTTCAAGAAAGGACAGCTTGTTCTGTATTATGATGCACGACGAGAATTATTTCCAGGCAAGCTAGAACCCAAATGGGATGGGCCCTATAGGATCGTTAGAATAGGAAATAATAAATCTACAGTGTTGTTAGCTGACCTTGAGGGGATAGAATTTAAAAATAAGGTTAATCTTAATAAGATTAAACCTTATTACTTCTGATTGTACTAATGCTATGACTGCCTTGCAGGTCTAGGCAAGATCGATCAAACATCTGCAAGGAAATCGTGATAGAGGTTGATGGGTCGTCTGATCCCTTATTTAGAACACCCATATTTAGAACAGAGGTATCATCAGGGAGAGCTCATTTGGTGGAGCAAAGGATACAAGGTGATTGAGCAAGAAGGCGGGACATTTATTTGGGAGATCAAGGTCTTCTGCCATCACTGCCTACAAATTTTGACGAGCATCCCTGTTGAATTCAATGATGATGGAGGGATGGAGCCTACAGTCCACCCGTTGAATATGCTGAATTTCGATTACCATAATTACGAGTAGAGTCCGGGATGGCGGGATATGTAAACCCTTTATGGACGTACACCTTGTACTTTGATGGGGCGTCCAGGGGTCCATGCAAAAAAGCAAGTGTAGGAGTTGTCATCCGAGACCCCCGACGACGCATTGTCATGAAGTTAGCTGTTTATCTCGGGGTGAATTTTACCAATAACATGGCAGAATACAAAGCCCTGATTATGGGTTTGAATATTGCGAAGAAGGGTGGTATCCGCCAGTTGTTGGTAAAAGGGGACTCTCAGTTGGTTTTAAATCAACTCAATGGGACGTACATGGTACGAAACCCCATCCTTTGTATGTACCATCATACTGCCATAGCCCTGCTAGACGAATTCGATCGAGTATCTTTTCAGCTGATTCCATGGAATTGGAATCGGTTTGTTGATTCATTGGCTAATTGTGCGTATGAAGAAGACCTCTTCTTTAATTGTGGCCCTTGTCCCGATATATCTATTGATGCTGAGACAGGACCTGGTCGGTTGTGGGGTATGCTTTCTGAACATGCCCTCTTTGGCAGACGATGGTTGATTTGGGTGATGCAGAGGGTAAGCGAGACTCATCTGCCTTTATTATCTTGGACCCATAGACTTATTCGACGACATGTGATGCGAATACCTCTTGCGATATACGCAGGAGGGATAGGTCATAATTTAATGCACTTAGTATAGGGCTACAAGCCCTGTTCCGTTGGGAATCATATGCTTTAATGTCTATCATGGTTGTTCCCAGGTGGATGTTCTGCATAGTATTGTTTTATTTCATTAGGCCAAGAGGGCCATTTCCCTGTCTAGTGCGGGTGCGTTTAATCGGGTTTTTGTTTTAAGTGTTGTGCTAGACAAATTTTGTGGTTCGTAGACTTTGGTGAAGCTTGGAGGGAGCCTTTGTCGCGGCATTGATGGAAGCTTCTTGTGGCCAGTCCAGGTGATACCTCTGCTTTACGAGTATCTTTCTTTCCTGTTATATTTGTATTTGTACTTGTCGAGGGGATACTTTTTGTTGGGGACCGGCAACCAAGGCATGAAGTCCCAGGTTTAGGTTGAGTATGATTGAGGGAGGTCGGAGTAGTCATTGCCTCCTGCAACGACATTGTTAGACATTGAAAGACCTGTTTTAGAAGGAAGTCCTAGTGGCCTTGTCCTGCTAGCCTGCTAGGCAGCCGTTCTAGGAGTTCTTATTAGTAGTGAGGCAGTTAGAGAAGCCTGCTAGAAGATAATAATGATGATGCCAAGAAACTTGGTACATCCTAAAAGATGAATATAAATACGAAGGTGTGTAAAAAGGGGTTCTAACCCCTATCAAAGAAAAGAAAAGAAATGAAAATATATAAGTTGTTGCTCATTGCCTTGCGAAGGCCTGGTAGGTTCCTGGGGACGAGTCAGACCCGGGGCCGATACCTTGTCTTCCTAGGGGTGGCTTCTTGCTGGAAAATAATACAAAAACAAGGAAGGTTGGAGCGAAAATAAAAGTGAGCGTTAGAAAAGGATTAAATGTCGCCTTGCGAGGGCTTGGTAGGTTCTTGGGTGCCGAGACAGGTCCTGAGGCCGATGCCCTGTTCTCCTTGGGTCACTACGCTCAGCTCCCTCCTTTTTACACGCCCGAGTATGGCAATAAAAACCTAAAAGCTGAAATGTGCTAAAAAATTATATATATCTTTTGATCAGGCTATAGGGCTCCTCGTCTAGGAGGAACTCCTGGTTCTATTGTCCTTAGTTAGGTAGGCAGTTCAGACCACCACTTAGGGCAACCTCTTTGATAGGTTTTTTTAGTTTGGCTGTGTTGGAGCAGTTGGTTAGTGACTCGCTTCGGATCTTCTATTAAATGATGCTAGGCCTACTCCTTGTGGATGTTATGCCTTGGTTCTGTCCAAGGGTAGGGGGAGCATTGTGTTGAGTTTATTATATATTTGTTTTGTATCAGCTTGATGCTTCTTTGGTTGTTTATGTGCAGATATATTCGTGGATTCGACGGGCTGAGTCGCCCTATTCCGTGGTTGCCAATGAGAGCGGAATTTGGGTGTCGGAAAGTGCTTAAAAATAGCTAAAAATTTCGAATATCAAGGGAAAAATATTCACCGTCAAAGGCGGCGGTTCGATCTAGGACGATTTTAAGCGCCAAAGTGCTTTAAAGGTGCCCGAGCGACACTTGTTGATTTTTCATAATTTTTCAGACAGCCGTGCGGGTTGACACGAGCAATTGGCCAATGTGGGATGCCAAGCCAGACGCCCAAGATTTTTCAGAGCTCAATTCGGAGTCCGGATGGGGAAATGGCCAAGGAAACGGTCAAGATATGAAAAGGTGGACACTTGGGAGGCCAAATTTGAGCATGCCTTTAAAGTTTGGACCCCCCCCAAAAATTTTATGCACCTTATGAAGCAAAAAACGTGGAGAGAGAATGAAGAGGGATGAAAAAACGTGATCAACAGAGGGCGCCGTTTTTTTCGCCATGGATGGAGAGAGGGCATCATGGATGTTACAAACACCCTGCCTAATGGATTATGGGGCTTCATTCCCTCCTGTCTGTGGATCTTATCGCCGTCCTTCGCCCGTCAATTGATAGCCTGAATGCTGAGATAGAAATCTAGTCTTTCTCTCTCCTCCCTCTCTCTCTTCTAAAGGCAAGTTCATGTGGGAAGAAGAAGGAAGAAGAAAGAATGATGGAGGCTTGTCCGGCATGGATCGGATTGCTCCACGGGCTGGAAATGGTGATTGGTGATTATGTTGGACATGAAGTGCTGCTGATTTCCAAATCTACAGCCATGGACATAAAACCCGAAACACGCAAATAAGCGGTAATTCAAAATTTTCAAAGGAAATTTGAGATTCTATGGCTTTTGATTGATGAAATGTTGTTCATGTGGGATAAAAATTGTTCATGTTGCTGTTTTCTATGGGTTCTTGCTGGTCATAATCAAAAAATCAGAAAAATATGCATTTTGTGGGTCAAGATAATGTGCTAAAACACGTAAACATGGAAAAACAAGGGAAAATGATGGTTTTTTGCATAAAAAAGGGGGAAGTAAATAGGAACATCAACTAAACTTTCATTTTTCTGCAAGAAGGAACTAAGGGCCACAGCCCATAACCTGTTTTGAATTTTCAGTAATTAAATAATGCAAGAAAATAAGGGAAAATACAAGAAAAGGGTGGAAAAACCCTAAAAAATAGGGGAAAAATACATTTTGGGTTTCGAAAAATAAGGATAAATAAGAGCAATGTTTGTGAATGTTTGTGGGGACCGAAGCATGAGGATTTGCCTCAGTTCAACCCCACCTTCTTGTTCTAGTGTGGTTTTTTCCGCTTTCTACACATAAAATGATGTCAAAATACCCTACAAACCTATCCAATGATGCACTATTTAAACGGGGAAGGGTAGAGGAGTTGAAATATGTCTAAATGTCGTGTGAAATGATGGAAAAGTTGCTGATTTCTATGCATAGCATTTAGGACGGAGGATAATTAAACTTAAGAGCTTAGTAGCACGAGGATCACCTCGGTGCTAGGCCCATGCAACGAAGGACGAACGGCAGTTGGAAACCATTAAAAGGATGTTTTTGCACTTGTGCACGATACTGTTTTAGTAAATGTTTGAGCACTAGACATCCACTAAATGCATAGAGCACGAAAAGAATTTAAAAGTATCAGTGATCGGCTCCTGGAAATGCATTGCAATTGGTTTGTGAGGATATGACCTACGTTGAGAGGCAGTGAGACACCCATGCGGTAGGTAGACGGGGGTCCTAAAGGAGAAATTAAGTAAGGACAATGGTACATTCCTGGATACGTTTATTTGGTACCCTGAGGGACTTTTGTGCGAAATGTCTAAATGTTGAGCGATGCATCGAGGGGCCAATCCCCAAGGTGTAGGAGAGTCGCAGAGGGTTGACGGCATTCAGCCGTAGGAGGAACCCCATGTGTATGTGATTCGAGCCTTTTGGCTATGTGAAAGGGACTCCCTCTGAGGAGTGATATTGGGTTAGGATCAGTTGGACTATGACGTATTACAAACACAATGTGTAGGAAGGCAGAGATTTTGATAGACGCTCCTGGCTGCGAGGCCGAGGGGTTGTCTTGCGCGTAGTGACGAGGTCCGGCTAGTACATGAGCCAGTGTCGGCCCGTTTTTTGGTCCATCAAAAGATCAAGGTCATAGTTGCTATGAGTCCACCACGCACTTTGAAAGAGGTTCATAGCTTTCTGTCATCAATAGGGTACTATTGGAGATTTATAAATGCCTTGGCAGAAAGAACGTTGCCATTAACGAATTTATTATCCTTTAGCTATTCATTTGGGTGGAGCGACCCTTGTAAGGTAGCTTTTGAGGATGTGAAATAGGAGCTAGTAAAAGCACCTGTTTTAAAAGCACCTAAAAGAGGATAGGTGTTCTATATATTTTCAGCAGCCACTATGCATAGTATTAGCTGTTGTTTAGCCCAAATTTGGGAGGAAAAGTGGTATCATCCGATAGCTTTTGCTAGTCAAAAATTGGGCATTTCAAAGATCAATTATATCTACATGGAGAATTTGTGTCTTGCGATGGTCTTTGGGACTAAGAAATTCAGGCACTACATCCTCTATGAAAAGATAGTGTTCTATACGAAGGCGGAAGGACTTAGATTGCTTATGAACAAGCTACAGTCACCTGATCATTTGGCAAAGTGGTTAATCACTTTGCAGGAGTTCGATTATGAGATTAAGAGTAAGCCACCGAGGTTGCAGGGTATTGTGGAATGCCTTGTGGATTTGGGGGAGCCGAAAGATACTTTGGCTGAAGGAAGTGATATTGAAGAAATGTTTAAAATTGATACAGCTTCTATCCCATCTTGGTATGCTTCTATTACGCATTACTTATCAACAAGAGAGACGGGAGCTGGTCTATCAAAAGCTGAAAAGAGGAAAATCAAACAACAGGCTTTGAATGCAAAAGAGACTTCAAGTTTCCTTTTAGAGCAGATTATCTGCCGTTTTGGTCCACCGAGGGAATTAGTGTCAGGCCGTGGAACCCATTTTCTGAATAAGGTGATCAAAAGCCTGACAGAAGCTTGGCAAATCAAGCATAATAAAACAAATCCTTATAATCCGCAAGAAAAAGGACAAGTTGAAAGTACTAATAAGCAACTTGTGGAGATCTTGTCTAAAATAGTCACCGAGAAAAAAATGAGACTGGGACAGGAAGTTGTATGTGGCAGTATGGGCATATAATACCACGTTTAAGCAAGCTACCAACCATACTCCATTCAAATTGGTTTATGGGGAAGAGTGTGTGTTACCCCTTGAAATCGAGTTGCCAACCATACGGTTTGCAATCAACCATTCCTTGGGCGATGAGGATTCCCTTTTCGAACGTTTCACGACCATAGCCCACCTGGATGAGCTGAAATTGCAGAGCTTATTACACCGGGAGGTGGCCAAGCGTCGGATGAAGCAATTGCATGACCTTAGGGCAAAGACATATACCTTTAAAAAAGGGCAATTAGTCATCTATCATGATGCGTGTAGGGAGTTGTTTCAAAGGAAGCTGGAACCTAAATGAGATGGCCCCTACAAGATTGTGAGGCTAGGAAAAAATAGGTCTACGGCCCTATTAGCTGATCTACAGGGAGTAGAGTTTAAAAATAAGGTTAATCTTAATAAGATTAAACCTTATTATTTCTTAGTATGCTAATATCGAGAAATGCATTGCACGTCCATGCTAGGGATGATTTGAGACCTGCAAAAGAGCTTAAAAGCTGGTTGATGGGTCGGTTAATCCCTTATTTGGAGCACCCATATCTGGAGCAGAGATACCATCAGGAGAAACTTATCTGGTGGAGCAAAGGATACAATGTGATTGAGCAAGAAGACGGAACCTTTGTGTGGGAGATTAAATTCTTCTGCCATCACTGCTTATGACTGTCGACGAGTATCCATGTTGAGTTCAATGAAGTAGGTGGGATGGAGCCGTCAGTTCATCCTCTCAACATGCTAAACTTTGATTACCATAATTATGAATAGAGGAGTTCGTGATGGAAGGCTATGTAAACCCATTGTGGGTGTACATATTATATTTTGACGGAGCATCTAGGGGCCCTAATAAAAAAGGGAGTGTTGGAGCAGTAATCCGCGATCCCCGACGTAGAGTGACGATGAAGTTAGCTGCTTATCTCGGGGTAGGATTCACTAACAATATGGGGGAGTATAAAGCCTTGATTATGGGATTGCATATTGCCAAACAAGGTGGTATTCGTCGGTTGTTAGTAAAAGGGGATTCCCAGTTGTCCGTGAATTAGCTAGATGGGACATACACAGTGTGGAATCCCATTCTCTGTATGTATCATCAGACTGTGAGGACCCTACTTGAAGAGTTTGAGAGAGTATCTTTTTAGGTGATTCCACGTTATTGGAATCAGTTTGCGGATTCATTGGAAAATCTTGCTTATGAGAAAGACCTCTTCTTCAATTATGGTCCTAGTTTGGATATTGTGATTAATGATGAAATAGGACCCGGTCGCTTGTGGGGAATGTTATCAGAGCATGCAATATATGGCAGACGATGGTTGATATGGGTGATGCAAAGAGTAGCCGAGACCAATCTACCGTTATTATCCTGGACCCGTAGGTTAATTAGACAACATGTTATGCGTGCACCTCTTGCTATATATGCAGGAGGGATGGGTCATAACCTTGTGCATTTAGTTTAGGGCTACGAGCCTTGTGTTTTTCCTCCTTGAGAAGGAGCCTATTATTGTATATTTATACTATTCCAGGGAAGGATGTGTAGGTGCTACTATTTTTTATTTCATTAGGCCAAGAGGGTCCGCTTTGCAAGGTGTTATTGTTTTATTTCATTAGGCCAAGAGGGTCGATTAAGTTTTGTAGTGAAGTACTTTATCTCATTAGGCCAAGAGGGCCACTTTTCTTTTTAGTGCAGGTGCGGTTAATGGTTTCTTGTTTTAGTCTTGTGCTAGGCAGGTTCGGAAGAAGAGCTTGAAAGAAGCCTTTTGTTGCATGGAAGCTTCTCGTGGCCCTATCCAGGTGATATCTCTCCTTTATGAGTACTATGGTTGTTATGATGCATGTGTTTGTGTACTTGTTAAGGGGTTTTTTGTTTCTTGTTGGGGACCAGCGTCCAAGGCATGAAGTATGTTGTTACATGAGGTTTCGTTTCAGTATGTTTGAGGGAGGTCTAAGTAGTTGTTGCCTCCTGTAAAGATATTGTCAAGCATCAAAAGACCTGTTTTATAAGGGAGTTCTAGTGACCATGTTCTGCTAGCCTGCTAGGCAGCCGTTCTAGGAGTTCTTGTTAGTTGTGAGGCCATTAGAGAAGCCTGCCAGAAGAAAAAGAATGCTAATAATAAGAAACCCTGAATATCTTAAAAGAAAATCAGTATATACAAAGGTGTGTAAAAAGGGGCTCTAACCCCTATCAAAGAAAATAAAAGAAAGGAAAATATATAAGTAGTTGATCGTTGCCTTGCGAAGGCCTGGTAGGTTCCTAGGGACGAGTCACCTAGCACCGATGCATTGTCTTCCTAGGGGTGGCATCTTGCTAGAAAAGAAGAAATTAAGGAAGGTTGGAGCGAAAATAAAAGTGAGCATCAGAAAAGGATTAAGAGTCGCCTTGCGAGGGCTTGGTAGGTTCTTGGGTACCGAGACAGGTCCTGAGGCCAATGCCTTGTTCTCCCTGGGTCACTACGCTTAGCTCCCTCCTTTTTACATGCCCGAGTATGTCAATAAAATAAAAACCCTAAAAGAAGAAATGTGCTAAAAGAAAATACTTCTTGATAAGGCTATAGGAGTCCTCGCCTAGTAGGAGTTCCTAGTTGTGTTGACCTTAGTTAGGTAGGTAGTTCAGACTACCACTTAGGGCAACCTCTTTGATAGTTCTTTTTATTTTGGCCGTGTTGGAGCAGTTGCTTAGTGACTAGCTTCGGACCTTTTATCAGATTATGCTAGGCCTACTCCTTGTGGATGTCATGCCTTGGTTTTGTCAGGGGGTAGGGTGAGCATTGTGCTGTGTTTAGTATGTATCTATTTTGTATTAGCTTGATGCTTCCTTTGGTTGTTTTGTGCAAATCTACTATGGGATTCGACAGGCTGAGTCACCCTATCCTGTGGTTGCCAATGAGAGCAGATTTTTTATGCCGAGAAGTGCTTAAAAATAGCTAAAAATTACGAATATCAAGGGAAAAATATTCAACGTCGAAGGTGACGGCTCCAATTTTAAGTGTCAAAGTGCTTTAAAGGCGCCCGAGCGACAGTTGTTGATTTTTGATAATTTTTCAGAGTGCCGTGCGGGTTGACAAGAGTTACCAGCCAATGCAGGATGTCAAGCCGGACGCCCAGGATTTTTCAGAGCTCGATTCGGAGTCCGGACGGGGAAATGGCCAAGGAAACGGTCAAGATGTGAAGGGGTGGACAAAATTTGGCCAAAATGGGAAAGTGACCTTTGGGAGCCCGACTCTATCGCCTGTCTTTGCTCCTCAAATGGTGGCCTGAATTGAAATCTCTGATTCAAGTCTTTCTCTCTCCTCCCTCTCTCTCCCTTAAGGGGTTGTTCTTGTGTGGAAGAAGATAATGAAGAATGATGGAGGAAAGCTTGTCCGAATGAGACCGGATTGCTTCCGGGTGGATGAAGATATGAAGAGTGCTATTCTTGAAGATGTTGGATATTGAATGAGGGCTGACACGCAGTCCCATAGAAAAACCAAGATCCCGAGACACAAAGCCTAAGCGGTAATTTAATTTTTATGAAGAAAAAATGAGCTTTTATGCTATTTGGTTGATGAAATATTGTTCCCATGGGCTGATTATGCATTATGATGTTGTTTTCTATGAGTTTGATAAGTTTATGCTCAAAAAATCAGAAAATCATAAGTGTTATGACTGAAATTAATGGTATAAAATCCGTAAAACACGCGTTTAAGAGGCAAAATGGGGTTTTTTTGCAAAATAAAGGGGAAACATGAGATATAACATCAATAAAACCTGAAATTTTGCTGTCAAAGAACCTAAGGGCCATAGCCCATAATCAATCTCAATTTCTATTAATTTTTTATTGAAAATAATAGAGAAAAAATACCAAAAAATGGTGGAAAATGGGTTTTAAATGGGGAAAATTTAGGAAACGATAAAAAGAAAATTCTAAAAAATTACATAAGTGTTTGTGCAATGTATAATGAGGGTAGAGCACGAGGTTAGCCTCGGTTTACCCTCATTTCTATGTTTTGTCTATATTTATTACTTTCTCTACAAAGAAATACACATAAAACAACTCTTACACCTATCAACGATTGCAAAACATGAAACGGTAGGGTGAGAGGAGAGTTTGAGCGTTAAAGTACAATCTTAAACCTGATTTATGTGTTGAATCATGGCTATAGGACGTTGTTATAAAATAAAGGAAAACGCAGCATGAGCGTAAGGCTGGGTGTCTCTCCTCGTTTCAATACATAAACGTTAGTATGGAAATCATGAAAAGATTGGTTGCGCACGATGCACAATGCTGATTTTCTATTGTTTGTGCACTAAACCATTCACATTATGCACTATGCATGGTTCATGGTATCGAAGGAAAAATTTCCTGGACTGCATAGTAATTGTTTTCTTAGGAGTTTGACCCACGATTGAGAGTGTGAGGTTATCCCTTGCCGTAGGGTAGAGGGTCAGTTTCCCAAGGGACTGTGAAGTGAGGAAGCATGGTATATCTCCTCGAAATAGGAGAAATATAAAAGAGAGGAGTTTGTGCTCATTTGTGTTATATGTTTAGCGGCGCATCAAAGCACCAATCCCTGAGATGTAGGAGAGCTGCAGTGGGGCTCCGACTATTAGTCGGTGGAGTGCCTCCTATATGTGACGAGGCGTTATGCCTATGTACTTTGGGATCTCCCTCTAAGGAGTTTTAGGGAAATGTTGGACTATGAACTATAAATGCATGAATTAAGCTTTAGGGCAGTTTGTCCTTCAGCCTTAGATTGACGCTCCTGGTCCGCGAGGCCGTGAGGGTGTTTGTGTGTCATGAGCATGAGGTCCGGCTAGTGCTATAGCTAGTGTCGGCCAAATTTCAAGTACTATCAGGTGGTAACTCGGTGTCAGGCAGTGTGTGTCAAGATGAAGATACCTTAACACACTCTTGTGCTGCTGGGGAGATGGTGCATTCATCTCATTTTGAATCATTACAAGTTCATTCTACATAGGAACACGATACTACCTTAAAAACTTCCCATACGAAAGAAGTGGATGAGATCTCAAGGAAAAGAAAGCTACTGATGAGTAATGGCACTTATGACGCCACTATGGGGTTATGTTCCAGAAAAAGAGGATACACTCTAATAATAAAAAAAGAGAAAAAACATGGTCATTGTTCTGGGAGGGAGTTGTAGGTGATATTGAGTCCATGCCTTTTGTAGAGGCTTGGGGACAACTTCAATTGAGAGTTGAGTCCGAGAAAATTTTCCTTATCCTGTCAGCCTTGTCCCTGTTCTTGGGGTTGTTGGTGAGCAAAAAACAAAGTTGACACAAGATTCAGTACGGGAATTAAGAGCATTGGGTCTTACAACAAATCTATTGGCTTGTCGTAGTGCACAGGCGCTTGAACAATCTACCAAGGAGAAGCTTGTAATATTTCCGCGTACCGCGTACCGTAAATATTAACTTACCGCACGCCGTGTAAACCCTGTGCAAGGGTATTCCCTACTTCGTAATTATTGGTAACCTCATCCACACCATGCACGCTCAAAAATGAGGCCTCCACGTCGAGAATTAAAGGCTGAGGTGGAAGACCGTAAAAGCCGCGAGGAAACAACTGCTTGGGAAGGGCAAATGGGATAAATTCAAGGCAAATTTTTTTAATTATTATCCCTTCCCCCAGCCGATGCATGGCTGGGGGAGAGGGAGTGTGGAGGGGGGATGGCCAAGGAGGAGTGAAGGCGGACTGCATGAGGGGGAGTCCTCCACGTGTGTGGAGGCCCTCTTCCCCACCCCTCCCAAGACCTATATAAACACCCCCTAGCTAGAGGGTGCTAGGAGGTGCCGGACGTGAAGGGACAGGAGGCCGGGCCGTGTTAAGGAGGGGTCGCCGTGTGGAGGGAGGGACGGCTGTGAGATGGGGGGGAAGAGGTCGCTGCTGCCCGCCATTAGGGAAGGAGAATGTGGCGGAAGGCTGCCGTGAAGGAAGGGGTGAAGGGGAGGGAAGGTCGCCGTGTTGAAGGAGGACGCTGCTGCCGCCAGGCCGTCGCCGTCGTGAAGCCGCCACGCTGCCGCCACCTCGCATGAAACTGCCGGGCCGCCGCCGTCCTCGCCTCGACCACACCCTTTCCTCCCATGATCGTTGGGACCCCCCCCCCCCCTTGACGGGATGTGCTGCCAGAAGCTCCTTAGAAGCTTCTCTAGGAAACTTCTAAGGGGGCTTCTCTAAGCCCCCTTCCCGTGGAGTCCCTTTATAGCCCATTTTACCCCGGGATTTCTAAGTCCCTTTCCCTTGGATCTCACACAAGCCATTCCCTAGGCGGGTTTTAAAGCCCTCCCTTTTGATCCTCAATAAGCCCATTCCGGCCTTTGATGCGAAGGAAGCTACTAAGGCCCTAGGCCCGGTTATTCATAAAAGAAGAAGAGGGGTTTCTCTAGCCCTTCCCACTCGATTTTCCCCCATAAGCCCATTGAAGAGGGTTGCTTAAGGTTTTTTTTTCAAGAACCTTTACCCCAGAATTTTGAAGAAATTAAGTATAAAGGCCTTCCATAAGGCCAAATTCCGCAAGCTGGTATTCTCAAGGATCCACATTTTGAAAGGGATCTCCCGCGTACCAGGGAGAAAAGAGCAAGATCTTGAGGCTGCGTACCAGGGCGAGCAAATTCACCGATTGTGTAAGGGAAAAGGCAACCTGGAAGTCCGTAATTATGTCATAATGGCCCCTAAAAAGTCACAAGACGCGCCCGCGGAAGGATCTTCTCCTAGTATTTACGTGGATATTTTCCGGAGCCCACAAGTCCAGGTTTTATCTATTTGGATTCCACACAAAAGTATTGAATTAATCACGATAACTTCATGGATTAGGAAGCACTCATGCATGTCAAATGCAACTAGTCAAGTTAAATGCAATTGGAAAATGAATTGGCTATTTGAACATTTATTAGAAATAGCTTAAGATATGAAAATTGATCATTGGTACGTTCAATGGAGTTAATGAAAAGAGCATAAGGTGTCTATGCATTTGCAGGACCTTATTAGTAAGTTTCCTTTTGTGCATTCAAAAGTGACGAGCCTAGGACAACTGTTGCCTCATTACAAGGTTGAAATTATTGGGGTACACCTTTTTACTAGGCATGGAAAGATTAATGGCATGTCACATTTTTAGATAAATCTTCCTTGTAATGATTCATGAGGAAAAGTTAACACCCATAAGAGGTTATTCGAAAAGGAATAGAAGGGCACGAAAATGATCTATGGACTTGCAAGTGGCATGACTATTTGATGTAAGTCCTAGTAGGACCTAGGAAAGTTAGTGTCCAGATTATCAGGCATTTTTACCTTACCAAGGAAGGATAGGGTTATTGTGAACCATGTGATGCGTAGAAGCAGTGAATCGCATGTTTACCCGTATTGGTGTAGTTGTAACTATTGTTCTCCATTAGATCTAGTTTATTACCTTCAGGAAAGGTTCATCCTTGTCGTAAGACAAGTATATTGAGTTGTCTAAATCACCTAAACCACAAGGATTCTTATGGACATGGTTGGGTCGATATGATAGGTATCCCAAGTGTTAACTAGGGTTTAGTGCAATAAGAATTCGACCTAGTTTTACACTGGTTGCCAAGACAAAACCCGCAAACCCAAAGATCTTACACACGTTCACGAAATGTCGAATCAATTGGATGTTCATGCATAAAATGATCTAAGGTTTTATCCTAAGGATCATTCGTTCTAATGATGAAACTCCGACGGAGTTGCAAATTTCTAGGACCATGGGCCAACATAATTAGGAATGGGTTGGAGGATACCCTAAACCCTGCTACTCGGCTAGAGGTAATTCCGTGGCCGGAGGACACCATTCAATGGGTGGAATGATCCCGTGGAATGATGCAACACATGTGCAAAAAGGTTGCAACATCGTATAGACTTGAGATTTGTCCACAAGAGAGTTTTGTCATCTCTCGAAATGAGGTTGGCAAGTTATTGAAAGGATTTAACTTACAAGAGGATGAGTAATCATCCTGTTACTCACTTTTCTTGGGGGATAATTGCCAAGGAAAAGGAAAGTTAGGTATTTGCCTTGAAGCAAATGACCAGACAATAAATTGAAGCGACATGGTCGCCAGGTTTTACTATTACCTAAGGTATTGGTTAGGTTGGGTTGACAGGGTATGGCCCTAACCCAAGGATAAAAGGGTGAACAAACAAACCCTTGGGGATCTTGCCAAGTCGCAATTTGATCCCAGATCGAATGATGGATGCATTCGGAGAGAAAGATTCACTTTTTAACAGTTGGCCAAATAAACAACCACTGAAATTGATTGTGCTTGTAACAGTTTAGAAAGCACTGTTTGCATTGTTTGCTCAAGGAACTAAAGGATGAAAATATATCTAAAGCTTCAGGTTGAAGCCTGAAGGGAGAGGCAGCTTCAGTTACCCCCGACTGCCTGCCTGACCCTAACCAAGGGGGTTGTTAACCGCGCTGGGAACGTGGACCGAACCCGCCGTGAGAGATCTCTCCATTGAGTTCCAATAGCTTCAAAGATAGCTCTCCAGAAGTGTGAAGTGAAGAGAGAGTCTCGATCGCTAACGATCCTTCTAGGTAGCCCATGTAGCTTGAATATCTCTTTGATAAACACTCTTGCAATGTCGGAGGCTTTATAGTTTGTCTTTACTGGGATCAGGTGTGCAACCTTAGTAAGCATGTCAACTACAACCATAATGGAGTTGTACCCTCCTTGGACTTGGGGTAAGCCCACCACAAAATCCATACTGATGAACTCCCATTTCATTTGGGGAATGTCAAGTGGTTGCAATTTCCCTGGCATCAAGACATGTTCAGCCTTGATACGTTGGCAAGACAAACATTCAGTGACATATTTGAGGACGTCACCTTTGAGCCTCTCCCAATGATAGCTCTTCCTAACTGCATTAAGAGTTTTTGCATAGCCAAGATGTCCTGCGAAAGGGGAATCATGAGCTTCCCATAATATCTTTTGCTTAAGTGACTGGCTTGTTGGTATACATAGCCTTGTTCTATAGTAAATAAGTCCATTGTCAACAGAAAATTCATGATACTTGGCCTGATACTTCAGATTCTGTTCCTTGGTAGATATTTCTTTTATCATTGCTTGATAGGCTAAGTCATGGCATGCTTCCTCTCTAGCTAGTTCGAGTATAGGGTTGCTTGGCATAGATACCTTTGTAGCCAGAGATCTGGCCGTTGATGGATTCTGCAAGATTAGGGAGTTTAGGAATGCCTTGCGACTGAGTGCATCGGCAACTACATTCTCTTTCCCTGGTCGATACTTGATTTCAAAATCATACTCCTCCAATACTTCAATCCATCGACGTTGCCTCATGTTGAGCTCGTTCCGGGTAAAAATCCATTTGAGACTCTTATGATCAGTTACTAGAGTAAACTTGTTACCCAACAGGTAGTGTCTCCAAAGCTTTAGAGCATGGATGACAGCTAATAACTCCAGATCATGCGTGGCATAATTCTTTTCATGACTCTTCAATTTCCTTGAAGAATATGCTACGGGATGACCTTCCTGCATGAGTACACACCCCAAGGCAAGAAAGCTGGCATCAGTTACTACCTCGAACTCCTTATTGAGGTCGGGAAGTTTCAGAATAGGTGCTGATACCAAACATTGCTTCAATTGGTCGAAGCTATTTTGCTCGGGAGTTGACCATGTAATAGAAGTCTGCTTCTTTAGTAAGTCGGTAAGAGGTGCTGCAATCAAAGCATAGTTTTTGATAAAGACCCTATACCATCCTGTCAAGCCAAGAAAACTGCGTATTTCTTTGACGGATACTGGTATTGGCCATTCAAGCACATCTCTGACTTTGGCTGGGTCTACTGATATTCCTTCTGATGATACTATGAATCCTAGATATTCAATCTGACGTTTGAAGAATGCACACTTCTTCATTTTTGCATACAGCTTATGAGACCTCATCGTCTCAAGGACAATCCGAAGTTGAGATTCATGATCTTCTTCCTGTTTAGAATAGACTAAAGTATCATCGAAGAAGACAAGCACAAAATCATCAAGATATGGTCTAAAAATATCCTGCATTAATCTATTGAAGGTGGCAGGTGCATTTGTAAGCCCGAATGACATAACCAAGAATTCAAAGTGCCCATATCTTGTATTGAAGGCCGTTTTTGGAATATCTTCATCCTTGATCCTGATTTGATAGTAACCTGACCTGAGATCAATTTTGGAGAAGATCTTTGCACCTTGAAGGCGATCGAGAAGCTCATCTATTCTAGGAATAGGATACTTGTTCTTGACCGTTGATTGATTCAACCCACGGTAATCAATACATAGTCGAAGTGTCCCATCTTTCTTCTTCTGGAATAGAACTGGAGCTCCCCATGGTGAGTTGCTGGGCCGGATGTAACCCTGTTCTAACAGTTGCTTGAGTTGTTCTTTTAACTCAATAGCTTCCGGAATAGACATTCTATAAGGTCTCTTTGCAATTGGCGCAGCTCCAGGTAATAGCCTTATTTCATGGTCAACTTCCCTTGGAGGTGGAAGTTTAGTTAATTCCTCAGGGAATACGTCAGCGTATTCTTTTAGCCAAGAGGGTCCCTCATGAGACTCTTGCTTCTGATCTAACTTGTTGAGTTTGATCAAGTAAACATGTAATCCTTTCCTAACCCCTTTTATGATCCGCGATACTTTGGCTAACTGGATCCTTGGCACTCCTGCCTCACCTTGAGTTGTAACAAACTCTCTTTCAGAGTTTCGAAAGGAAACTTGACCCTTTCTACAGTGGATGTGAGCGTCATTAGGCTTAAGCCAATCCATCCCGAGTAGGCACTCATGGATACCTAAGTTCATGACTCTGAATTTGACTGAGGTTTTCTTTCTTCCCAGATAGAACTCCTCCTTAGCAGTTTGCCTAGCACAAGTTACCTCACGACCGTTTGCCAATTCCACAAGTAGGGTAGGTGCTTCTAATGTGGCTATTCCTAATCTCTTAGCACACGCTGGTGAGATAAAGGAATGTGTACTGCCACAATCAATCAAGGTTTTGAAACCTTTACCTTGATAGTCCGACGGTGTTTGAATTACCGAGAACTGGCGATTCGGCCCCTTCTTGTGTAAAGCGGCATGGACCGTCGCTCTTTCGAATTCCGCTTCCATAGTTGGATCTTCTTCTTCTTCTTCTTCACATCTTTGCCTATTGGTAATGCAGGCAGCTCTTCCTCTACCACGGGTGGCGGCTCCCTGACCGCGGCCAGCACCTTGACGGTATCCCTCACTGAGCTTGGGGCATTGCTTTTTGAAGTGACTGAGTTCATTGCAGTGGAAGCATCGGAGGTTTCGGCCATTACCGTGAGTAGGAACAAAGTTGTTGATGTTATTTGTCCTTGCTTTCTTCCGTTGTCCCTGATTGTGGCCTTGAACTCTCTTAACCTGGGGTCTGAATGCTCCTCTGTTCGGGTCGCTATAAGACCAGTTCTTAATACCCCTTGGTTTAGCTTGCACTTCCTGAATTATAGGTGCCGCTCGAATGAGTGCATCCTGAAGATCTGATGGACGCATAGATTCGAGACGGGTATTTACAGGTGGATTTAAGCCCGCGCAAAATTTGGACACCTGCTGTGTCGTGTTCATTTGTGGCGCATACTTTAAGAGTGAGACAAATTTAGAGTAGTATGCGTCAAGAGTGAGTCCTAACTGTTTTAGCTCATAGAACTCATTCATTTTCTGTGTACGATATGCAGGTGGCAAATATCTGCCTTGCACGGCTTGCTTTAACTTCTCCCAGGTAACGGACCCCTCTGAAATCCCTTGATCCCTGCACCATTGTTTCCACCAAAGTCTGGCTTCACCGGTGAGTTTTAATTTGGCGAGCATGGCCTGATTGGTAGGTGCTGTACCAGCTGCTTCGAAGTAATCCTCCATAGATTCAATCCAAATCTCAGCATCCGACTGGACGAATCGGCCTCTCCCGTCAAACTCGGGTGGCTTTATCTGTTTGAGGAGGAACTTCTTTTCCTGGATCACAGTAGTACTTGATGTAGGGGGCGAATTTGGAACCTGTACCTGGGGTTGTGCCTGAGTAAAAGTTTTCTTAACATTATTGTCTGATAATTGACATTAGCTTATCTTTAGTTCAGCTATCTCGTAAATCATGAAGCTACTTAACTTTTTGCAACAACCCTGATGCACAATCGGATAGTGATAAAAAGAAGTCCTTATTTATATTTATATGGCGTAGCCTTATACAACATCTCGTGTGATGATAATCCAATCATTACATTTAGTTTGGGGAGAACAACATTGTATTGGATTTGTCTACAGGAACTGTGTAATAGTAGGGTTTTGGGTCATGAATCTTTAGGAATCGATAATTCATCGGAAGTTCAGGATATCCTTTCCGCTGGAATCCATACTTCCCATGGCGTCCCAATACCTTAATCCTATCAGCTGGAATTACACGGGTTACTTCCTCATATACATATGAGTTCAATTCAACTCTCCGACCTCGAATATGCAAAGTCGAATTTACGTGAGCTTCCACAAAAATGAACAGCTTCATGACTTTCAAATCTTCCAACCACTTGATCCTCTTCAGGTTGGTCTGTAGATAAGCGAACCGGTGGGCAGCTATGTAGTAGATTCCTGATGACCCAGTCCACCTTCGTTCTATATATAAAGGTGATGGATTATAAATCTGCTCCAGGATGTTCATCATTTCAATTCTCTGTCTATAATGCGGAGAATACATTGCAGTCATAAACATGATCCGGAACACCAAAAACTTGTTCCACGCTTCATAGTTCTGCAAGACAGTACTGAAGATGAGGAAATGTTTGGACAGCAACAATTTCTTTACTTCATTTTAATGAAATCAAACAATTCCGTTGTTGGTCGGCTCTGATACCAACTGTAACGTGTCCACTAGAATCCTTTAGGACACGTCTTGGCAGTCCATCGGAAAGGCTGTCTAGAGAACTCCGCCCGGCACTCCCATGGAATGTTACGGGTTTTGTAATCTAGGTTTTTCCGCATCTGCCACGTAGCGGAAGTGTCCTGGCCGTTTCCCACTTAGGATCGACCGGAATTAAGGTTTTCTAGTTTGGTCATTAGCTAGCAGCAACTAGCGTCAGACCCGAGCGAACTACTTTACACAGAAACGCCAGGTCCGAAGCGGATTCACGCTGGACTTGGTTCAAGGAGAATGGGAAACGAGAGGGATGCAAGGCTCGACCTCTCTGCCATGAGGCATAGTCCCCTTCCGTTCCCCTAAAACAGCGTGAATCGGGTAATAGGTAATTCTAAGTCGTCGTTCTCGTTATTCGTTTCGATGATCATCCTTCTGTTCGTCGAAGATTTTGAGAAAAATTCCCGGCTAACCGGGACCACCCATCCATAGGACGGACCCATGGTCCATCCTCCGCACTTTCCTTGGTTTGTTTTAGTTATGTAATTACCTACCACATTAATTTGACATATAACAAACAGCTTCTTTGATTAGCCCTGTTAAGCACTGGTTCCTTCACGTAATCTTATCACAGGACATAAAGAAAACAATGTCAAACAACTTCTTTATTATCATTTTATCCTTTTATCTTTGAAATACAAGGAGTTCCACCCGTAGGCTTGTTCATAATCCGCCCGAAGGCTATCCAGTAATCCACCAGGGATCACTATTCCAAGCTTCTGCCCATAGACTAGTATGCGGGCCTCAAGATCCAATCCCGAGTCACGTTAGCCTCTTGTGCAGGGCCCGGAAGGCGAGGGATTTACGGCCAGAGCCCCCTCTGGCACCCAAGCGTCCTCCTGCTCCAAGTAGAACTCAACGGAGAGACCTCTCACGGCGGGTTCGGTCCACGTTCCCGGCGTGGTCAACAACCCCCTTGCTTAGGGTCAGGCAGGCAGTCGGGGGTAACTGAAGCTGCCTCTCCCTTCAGGCCTTCAACCTGAAGTATTTAGATATCTTTCATCCTTTAGTTCCTTGAACAGACAATGCAAACAGTGCTTTCTAAATTGTTACAAGCACAATCAATTCCTGTGGACGTTAGCTGGCAAACTGTTAAGGAGTGACTCCTTCTCTCCGAATGCATCCCGCATTCGATCCGGAATCAATTGCAACTTGGCAAGATTCCTATCATCCTTGGGCTAGGGTCATACCCTGTCAATACTTTAGGTTTGGTTTATGGTAAATTCCGGCGACTATGTCGCTTTAGTTTATTGATTAATCATTTTAAACGCTTGGTCCTTAAGGTAGGAATCCTAGATTGTTGTTTACATGAGCATCCAATTAGCTCAATATTTTTGGGAATATGGTTAGGACTATTGGCTTGAAGGTTTCGACTTAGCGACAATTGGAAAACTTGGCCGAATCCTTAACCTAGTTCGTGTTTGGGGTGTCTATCGTACCATATGATTCCTTTGTGGCTAGGTGATTTGGATAATTCATTATGCTTGTCTCGCGACAAGGATGAATCCTTCCTAGAGACAATAAACTAGATCTAAAGGAAGAAAAATAGTTGCAGCTAACACAATACATGTAAACATGTGCTTCATTGCTCCTACGCATCACATGGTTCACAATAACTCTATCTTTCCTTGGTATAGTAAAAATGCATGATAATCTGGGTACTAACTTTCCTAGGACCTACTAGGACTTACATCAATTAATCATGCCTACAACCTTGTTGTCTACACTTTAGAATCTCGTGCTTTGATAAACCATGCGACCTTTCCTAAATACGGCTCCTGATGAATGAAATTTCTGCATGATGACTATGCAACACGCAACTTTCCCCTAGCTACAATGTAGTTAATGAAGTTCATACCAAACTAAAGCTAGTGTTAACTTATTCCATGTTACATGCTACTTGCAAGTCCATAAGATCATTATCGTACTCTTCTATTTCTTTTCGGGTAATATCTTATGGGTGTTAACTTTTCCTCACGAATCATTACAAGGAAGATGTTGCCTAAAATGCGGCACACGCTTATTCCTACCATGTCTAGTAACCAAATGCACTTATCAACTTCATTTCTTTGCCTAAGTAATATATGTTTAGACTCATTACTTTGATAATGTTCCAAAATAGCAACATGCAGCTAGTCTTCTAAGGCGGACAACTCTCGAAATGCAACCGTTTCAATTTCATGACATGCATCAACCTTATCTAATGTTTAAAGAGATAATTTATCAAATGTATTTTTAACGCTGCCACAATGCGTAAAATGCGTTCTTCCTTATGGAATTAAGCGTGCCTAAATATTTCTTTATGCGAGAATAAACTTGAAAAAAAACCTGGACTTGTGGGCTCGGGGAGATGTCCACTTGTATGCTCGGAGATGAACCTCCCGCAGGCGCACCTTGTGTTGACATATCGAGCTCCACTCGTGATACGCCAGGGTGACCGTTGTGCATTTATGTCACCGACGTGTTAGTTGCAGACGCGGTTGGTACACCGCCCCTGAATAATAGCTACACGATAGCTATCCTTATCTACTCTAGTTTGTGGCTCAGTTAGCATGCCACCTTAGTTAGTTGAGTTTGGTTTGAGACCCATATATACAGGGTTCTTCTATTTCTTTGTAAGAGAGTTCATTTTGGCTTCCACAACTAAGAAGAGGAAAACTGTTTTCAGCCTGCACCCTTGTGTGTATTCCCCCATTGTGCAAGCAAGAAAGCTACAAGTGAGACTCCTTCCTTCTCTCCCACAATCTTGACATGGTATCAGAGCCTTGTTCGTGGTAAGGAGCTCAAGAAAGCAAGCCAAGCTCGCGGTGTTCTGGTAAGAGGAGCAGTGTTGCTTTCATTTTCTGTTTTGGGAGCAGATCTCTGCAGGTAGCACAGCCGGAAATTGCAGGAGTGCATTGTCTTAGGTTGAGACGCCCTTCGCGGTGAAGCAAGAGGGCAGTATATGCTGCGGGATAGAGCTTTAGCTCTTGGCGACCCTGTTTTTTTGATTTGAGGCCATTTCGGGGCCTGTTTTGGAGGCGGAAGTTTTCTGCACGCACTCAGGAAAAGGCCCAGTTTTATGCTGTGCAGCCACTGTTCTACAGGTCGGTGAATAGTTACTGTAAACATTGCATTGTATGCTTGTGCGCAGAGACATTGGGAGCTACAGAATCATCCCTGTTGCCTGTTGATGCAAAATCGTCACTAGGAAGTGACTGTGTGGTCAAATACCACTTTCACCAGTTTTGCAGATTTTCCATTGTGAGGGTGAAGCTGTGGTTTTTGCAGTGACAGAATTTTTTGCAGTCTTCTGTAATGGCATCTGATTCTCTTTCACAGATTGTCACTGAAAAGCTTGACAAGAACAACTTCCAAGCATGGAAGTTTAGAATGACGAATTTCCTTATGGGAAAAGGATATTGGGAATTTGTTGCAGGAAATGAAGAAGAACCAATTCTTCCTGATGTCCCCAATCAACAGCAAATGCAGGCATTTAAAGCATGGCATGAGAGAGCCAGGAAAGTTATGTACTGGCTGTCTATCAGCATTTCAGACTCTATGATTGTGCATATTCAGGATGCAAGTACGCCAAAGGAGGCATGGGATACTCTGTCAAAAATGTATAGCACAAATACGCAAGCGAGGAAAATGCAGCTCAAGCAAGAGTTGCATAATGTGCAAAGAGAAAATATGAGCATCAATGACTACCACATGAAGGTGAAGAAGATTGCAGATGCACTTGCTTCCATTGGGTCGCCAGTGGAAGATGATGATTTAGTTTCTGTGACCTTGAATGGTCTAGGAAAGGATTATGCGCAGTTTCGGACATCCATTTCCGTCCGTGAAAGATTTCCTGATTTTGAAGAGTTGATTGCTCTTCTAATTTCTGAGGAGCAGAGAAATGGTGGTGCATCTTCTTCAGGAGGAACTTCAAAAGAAGCTGTCTTCTACTCAAATGCTGGAAGAGGTAGAGGCAGAGGTAGAGGAGGCCGATTTGGAGGCCGTGGTAGAAATCAAAATATGCAGCAAACTCAAGAAAACCAGTCCTACGGAGGAGGACGTGGTAACTCTAGAGGCAGGGGGAGCCAAAGAGGTCGTGGTGGATGGCAGAGAGGTCAAAATGCAAACAGTAATGTTGAATGCTACTACTATGGTAAAATGGGTCATATGGCTAAAGACTGCTATAAAAAGTAGAATGACATCATGAATGGAAAACTGCAACAAGGGAATTACGCATCTTCTAGCAGACAGGGTGATGACAAAAATGAGCATTTGTTCATGGTGCAGCACATGAACAATTCTGTGACAAGTGGAGAAGAAAGCAACGATGTATGGTATGTTGACTCAGGCGCATCAAACCATATGACAGGTCATGCAGAATGGATGGAGGATGCAAGGAAAATGGAAAAACCAGGATTTGTGGAGACTGGTGATGATACTGCACATCCTATTGTGCAGATTGGAAAAATTCCCTTGTCTATGCAGGATGGGAAAAAGAAATACCTGTCCGATGTATTTCATGTCCCGAATATCACCAAGAATCTGGTTTCTGTTGGTCAAATGGTTGAGCAGGGCTTGCAGGTCAGATTTAATCCTCATGGATGCTTTGTTGAGGATATGAAAAATAAAGGTCGCTTGATAGCAAAAGGAAAGAAGAAGGGCAGAATGTTTACATTGGATGCAGACATGCCTGAATTGAGTGCAGCAATGTTTGCACATGGGACCGGTGTAGTTGCAGATATTGATATCTGGCATAAACGCATTGGTCATGTTAATGTACAGCGACTTAAATCAATGCAGGCCCAAAATATTGTTGCAGGATTGCCTAAGTTCAAGGTTGCAGAAATGCATAAGGTATGTGAAGCCTGTCAGTTTGGAAAACAGGCAAGGAAACCATTTCCTAGACATGTTCAAGAGAGTAAGAAGCCATTGGAATTAATCCACTCTGATGTGTGGACTACTAAAGCTGCATCTCTTGGAGGCTGTCATTATTTTGTCAGTTTTATTGATGACTATAGCAGAAAAGTTTGGGTGTATTTTATGAAAAAGAAAAGTGAAGTTTTTGGGCATTTCAAAACTCTTAAAGCTATGGTTGAAAAAGAAACAGGTCTGCAGATAAAATGCCTAAGGTCAGATGGAGGGGGAGAGTACCTCTCAAATGAGTTTGCAAGGTTCTTGCAGGAGCATGGCATAAAGCAGCAATATTCATGCAGTCATACCCCACAACAAAATGGAATTGCAGAAAGAAAAAACAGACATATTGGAGAGGTGTCTCGTGCCATGCTCAATGAAAAAGACCTGCCAGATTTTTATTGGGCTGAAGCAGTTGCTACAGCAGTCTATATAATGAACAGGACTCCCACTGCAGCAATACATGGAATGACTCCAGAGGAGAGGTATACTGGTAGGAAACCAGATATTTCTCATTTGAAAATTTTTGGTTGCATTGCCTATGTACATGTGCCAGATGAGTTGAGATCCAAGTTGGATCCAAAAGCTGAGAAGTGTATCTTTATTGGTTACTCTCTGCAGCAAAAAGGGTATAGATGCTATAACCCTTCTACTCGTAAGTTTACAGTGAGCAGAGATGTTGTTTTTGATGAGATGAGTAGCTGGTATAAACCAGTAAATGTGATTGATGATGTAGATGCACAAAATGGTAATGCTGCACAGAATTCACAGTAGCAGTCACAAAATATTAGTGGACCTAGAGCGTCCTCTAGCAGTGGTTCACATTCTTCGCCATGGACAGGCAGATTGAGATCAGGAGAATCTTCTCAAAGTAATGCAGATAGTGGTATGCAGGTATCACGAAAAGGAAAAGAGAAGGTTGATCAGCCCATGTTTGATGTGAATGCAGGTCACTCTTATGTGGATGGAGAATCCAGTGGCTCAGAACAGAGCATTGATGATGAGTTGGGTATTCCTTCTATTGTTACACCTGGAGTAAGGAAGACTAGGGATGTTTTGAGAGCACCTGGGAGTGAACCCACTTTGCGCAGGTCTACCAGAGTTAGGTATCCTGTGGATAGGCTGAAATATGATAGATTTACAGCCATTCACTATGCATATATGGTCAAGGTGATACAGGAACCAGAACCCACTTCTTTTGAACAAGCCATGGGAAAAGAAAAATGGGAGAAAGCCATGGATGAAGAAATGGATGCCTTGGAAGCAAACACTACATGGGAATTGGTGCCTTTGCCTAAAGGTAAGAATGCAATTGGCTGTAAGTGGGTTTATAAGGTGAAGCACAATGCTGATGGTTCTGTGAACAGATACAAGGCAAGATTAGTGTTGAGAAATAGACAAATGATGTATGCTCCAAGAGGAGCTGTCTTGGATCCCATATGCACAGTGAGAAGAGTGGAACAACACAAAAAGGCTATAAAGGCATGTACTTGACACTCATTTCAATGTAATGGTACTATCCACTTGATTAACTCAAGATTGTGTTTATGAGTCCAAGCTAATCTATCTTGGAACCTAATTCACTTGAGTTACAATCTCTCATTTTGATAATGTATCATGTGTTTGATTTGCGTCCACCATAGCTAACTAGCTCTAGATCCGTGTTTTTCAACATGGTATCAGAGCCATGGTCGAACTAGTTGGCTAGTGTGTGTGCACTTTTCCAATCTTTCTCTCTCCCATTCTCCCATTCTCTCCATCTCTCAAAGTCATCCAATGTTTTCTCTTCATTTCAAGATTAGGAGGGTCAAGTATTGAGGCTTTGCCAAGTTTTTTTTAAGTGCTGCAATCCTAGAAATGGTGGAGAAGAGATCAAAGCTTATTATGAAGGGTCATCATCCTTGAAGCATAGCTCTTCAGTCAGATCAGAATTGCAGTTGAAGCAAAAGAAAGCCATAAGGAGCTTCAGCGACCTGACAACTTAATCTAACTAGGCGTGCCTTTAAGCTGATGCAACTTTGCACAAAAGGCTTGTATCTCTGAGGCTCATCAAAACGGCGCATCCTTTTTGTTTCTGGTAAGAACGGAGCTGGTCTGATGTTTGAGTGTCTCATGCGTGTGGTGCTGCGAGACGTAGTCGGACCCAAGCTCGGCGGGTTCATAATCACACATGCTCTAGGCACCTCCATCTATTAGCAAATACACAGAGAAAGAAAAGAATCAAGGGGTAGCCTTGAGCGGCACAAAAGCGGATGGTAGAGGCCTGTACACTGATAGCGACGCAGGAGTGCTGCAAGCCCGAGGGCTGCAAATCTGCCATTCAGGCGCTCTGTGTACGAGTTCTTTTTTAAAGGCCATTTGCTGATCTTCTCCTTCTCAAACTTAATGAAGACTGCCGAAACAGCGAGCATAAAGTATACCTGTGGAAGCCATTGACTAAGGCAGGATAACCGACGGCTGAATTGACGCTGACAACTGAACGCAGAAGACGACATATTTTTTTACTATATTAAACCCCACCATTAAAGGTTTTTGAAGTCTATCTTATCAAAGCCCTGTTCACACCTTGTTTTATCCATTTTAAGAAAGAATTCATACTAGTCCCTTCTTGAGAACCTCGTTCACACATACCTCTGGTTGCATTCAAACCTTCACTAAAATTCAATATAAATTTTTGACATTGTAATCGGGATTAGACACTGCCATTGAGCAAGATTGCCAATTGGTAAGACCTTCCTGCATGAAATTATTTGTTTGCACAGTTATCGAATCCCTTGTAAATCTCAATCTTCTTGTAAAAGGATAGACACTGCCCGAGAGTTCTCGCGGTAAGACCTCCTACTAAAGATGACTGAAGTGGAACATATAGCAAAATTTAATGGCGAAGGCTTCCATGCCTGGAAGGAGAAGACCATGTACCATCTTATGCGGAAAGACTTATGGGACTTGTTTGAAGATGATGCAGATAACAAGAAGGAAGATGATGAAGACGGGTTCGTTGAAGAAGACCAGTTCAAATCCAAAGAATGGAAGAAGATGAATAATAAGGCACTAGGCATCATTGCCTGGGGATTAAGTGATGATGTGTTACATCATATATCTGGCATTAGAAATGCTAGAACCGCCTGGGAGGAACTTGATAAAATGTTTGGTACTCAAGCAAAGAATTCAAAGGTAAAACTTCTCATGCAGTTTTATAAACTGGATATCAAAGACAGTGCTTCTATGACCATACACATTAATAAGTTTAAGAGTTTAAAAACTCAACTTGCATCTCTTAAAAAGAATATTGAGGAAGATGAAGCAATAGCCGTACTACTTGCAAGTGTAAACAAGGATCCATATGAAAATCTTGTGTCCACTTTGAGTAATGTTCCAAGCCTCACACTTAAAGATATTGAGCACTCACTACTCGATGAAGAAGGCAAAGTAAAAACCAAGAATGCAAAAGACAATGTCTCATCATCTAGGGAAAATCTTTTGTACACCAAAGGAGCTACTGGACCTAAAGGAAGAGGTCGAGGATTCATCAACAACAATAACAAGGATCGGATTACATGTCACTATTGTGGTAAGACTGGCCATGTAGCCAGTGAATGTTTCCACAAGAAGAGAGCCCAACAATTGCAAAGTGATCATCACCAGAACCAATACATGGAAGAAAAAGAAGAAGAAGAATATGCTTCCACTACCATCAACAACTCTGATAGATTGTTTTGAAGAACTTTCATTGTATCTTTCATAGTGAATCTTTCTTTTCCTTAGTGGATTTGATTTGTAAAACCCTTGCCAAGATGTAAAGTCTCAAGCTTTAACTTGACTAGGCTGCCTATGAGCTAGTCTTCCGGGCCATGTTATCATGTAGGGGGGGCAAAAGCCAGCAAGTGTAGGGACTCATCATTTGAGGGGGGGTGTTGAGAAATAGACAAATGATGTATGCTCCAAGAGGAGTTGTCCTGGATCCCATATGCACAGTGAGAAGAGTGGAACAACACAAAAAGGCTATAAAGGCATGTACTTGACACTCATTTCAATGTAATGGTACTATCCACTTGATTCACTCAAGATTGTGTTTATGAGTCCAAGCTAATCTATCTTGGAACCTAATTCACTTGAGTTACAATCTCTCATTTTGATAATGTATCATGTGTTTGATTTGCGTCCACCATAGCTAACTAGCTCTAGATCCGTGTTTTTCAACAATTAGTAGTCAAGGGGTATGCACAAACATATGGCATTGACTATGAAGAAACATTCAGTCCGGTTGCAAGGATGGCAACCCTAAGAGCAGTCATTGCTATGGCTGCATCAAAGGGATGGTCTTTACATCAGATGGATGTAAAGAATGCCTTCTTGCATGGTGATTTGCAAGAAGAGGTCTATATGGAGCAGCCACCAGGTTATGTGCATGCTGTTCATCCTGAGTTTGTTTGCAGGTTGAAGAAAGCCTTGTATGGCTTGAAGCAAGCACCTAGAGCATGGTCTGACAAGATAGGACAGTATCTTGTCACTATTGGCTTTCAGATTTCCAAGGCAGATTTCTCACTTTATGTGAGAAAAACAGAGAAAGGTATTATGCTACTTGTCATTTATGTTGATGATTTGATTATGACAGGTGACAGTGATGAAGATATCCTTCATGTGAAAATGCTATTGAAGCAGAAGTTTGAGATGAAGGATTTGGGAGAGCTGCGTTATTTCTTGGGCATTGAGGTGATTAGATCACCAAGTGGGATACAGCTCTTGCAGAGGCAGTATGGATTGGACATGCTGTCCAAATATGGGATGACAGGCTGTAAGCCTATTTCAGTTCCTTTGGAGAAGAATGTGAAGCTGAGCGCAGATGCAGGTGAGCTTCTGGAAGACCCTACTATGTACAGACGCATAGTAGGAAGCTTGATTTATATGACTATTACCAGGCCGGATTTGAGCTATGCTGTTGGATTGGTAAGTCAGTTTATGCAGGCTCCAAGGAAACCACATTTGGATGCGGCTAGATGCATACTCAGGCATGTGAAGTCCACATTGCAGTATGGACTATTTTATGAGACTGGGGTTCAGATACAGTTGCATGGATACACTGATGCTGATTGGGCTGGTAGTATTTCTGATAGACGATCTACCAGTGGATATGTGTTCTCTTTTCTGAGTGCTGCAGTCACTTGGAGCAGCAAGAAACAGCCTACAGTTGCCTTGTCGAGCACAGAGGCTGAGTACAGGGGTACAGCAATGGCTGCATGTGAGGTAGCTTGGTTGCATAAGCTACTTTATGATATGCATCAGTCTACAGATGGGCCAGTTGTCATTTATTGTGACAACATGAGTAGTATACACTTGGCAAATAACCCAGTCTATCATGCTAGAACAAAGCACATTGAGGTGCATTATCACTATGTGCAAGAGAGGGTTTTACTAGGTCTTATTGATCTAGTTTATGTCAGCACAGAGGATCAAGTAGCTGACATATTCACGAAGGCATTGGGCGCAGAGAAGCTACGCAAGTTCAGAGACCTGCTTGGTGTGCAGGAATTGGGATTGAGCTCGAGGGGGAGTGTTGACATATCGAGCTCCACTCGTGATACGCCAGGGTGACCGTTGTGCATTTATGTCACCGACGTGTTAGTTGCAGACGCGGTTGGTACACCGCCCCTGAATAATAGCTACACGATAGCTATCCTTATCTACTCTAGTTTGTGGCTCAGTTAGCATGCCACCTTAGTTAGTTGAGTTTGGTTTGAGACCCATATATACAGGGTTCTTCTATTTCTTTGTAAGAGAGCTCATTTTGGCTTCCACAACTAAGAAGAGGAAAACTGTTTTCAGCCTCCACCCTTGTGTGTATTCCCCCATTGTGCAAGCAAGAAAGCTACAAGTGAGACTCCTTCCTTCTCTCCCACAATCTTGACACCTTGTGACTTTTTAGGGGCCATCGTAGGCGTGGTTTCGGCTTCTGGGTTGCCTTTGCGGTATATGAATTGACTTGCCTTGGTATGCAGCCTCCAGACCTTTGCCTTTTTCCCTCGTACGTAGGAGATTCCTTCGCGAGACTTTGGATAAATGGTGCTTGCGGATGA
This sequence comes from Lygodium microphyllum, assembly GCF_053477565.2. Taxonomy (NCBI): domain Eukaryota; kingdom Viridiplantae; phylum Streptophyta; class Polypodiopsida; order Schizaeales; family Lygodiaceae; genus Lygodium; species Lygodium microphyllum. The sequence continues at coordinate 12,076,204 of NC_141143.1, forward strand.
ATTCTTTAGGAAAAACCCGAGTGGCTAGGAATGGGTTCACGGATGGCTTGTGGCCTTTGAATTCTAATTGCGGGAAGCCTCTTACGAAGGATCTTGCGGGAGGGCTTTATAGCTTATTCCTCTTCTCTTCAAAGTCCCGGGGGTATGAATGGACTTATGGGACCTAGTGGGAAGGGGGCTTAAGAAAGCCCCCTTAGAAGCTTCTTAAGAAGATTCTAAGAAGCTTCTAAGCTTCTGCAGCAACGTCAGGGGGGGGGGGGTCGTGATCCAGGCGGGCGGCAGACCGTGTCAGTCTGGCGAGCCGTGGCGGCGGCTATGGCGGACTGGCGGACTGCAGCGGCAGCACGGCGACTTCCTGCACGACAGCCTCTCTCTGCACGGCGACCTCTTCAGCACCGCGACCTCTCTCCAGCACGGCCCTCCCTCTAGCCTCCCCCCTCTAGCTAGGGGGTGTTTATATAGGCATGGGGGGGGAGAAGGCCTCCACCACGTGGCCCCCTTGCATGGGTTCCCCCCCTCCCATGCAGGCCACGACTGTCATATCCCCATCCTCCCCACACTCCCCCTTCTCCAGCCATGCATCGGCTGGAGAAAAAGGGGAAAAATTAAAAAAATTTGCCTTGAATTATTCATATTGCCCCTCCCAAGAGGGTGTTTTTGCGGGAGTTTCGATTTTTGAACCTCGGTTTTAATTTACCAATGCGGAGGACCCCATTTCTCGCGTGCGGGTCACACATTACACTGCCAATAATTTCAATGCAAGAGATAACCTTTGCACAAGGTTTACGTCGTGTGCGGGACGTCAATATTCACGGGTGGGAATATTACAGCTCCTCAGAAATTAGAAGAGCAATCAACTCCTCAAAATTAGGAAATCTTTCACAGATGGAAATGGATGTTCGAAACTGTGCATAATCCTTTCCTAGACCATTCAAGGTCACAGAAACTAAATCATCATCTTCCATTGGAGACCCAATGGAAGCAAGTGCATCTGCAATCTTCTTCACCTTCATGTGGTAATCATTAATGCTCATATTTCCCCTTTGCACATTATGCAACTCTTGCTTGAGTTGCATTTTCCTGGCTTGCGTATTTGTGCTATACATTTTTGACAAAGTATCCCATGCCTCCTTTGGCGTCCTTGCATCTTGAATATGCACAATCATAGAGTCTGAAATGCTGATAGACAGCCAGTACATAACTTTCCTGGCTCTCTCATGCCATGCTTTAAATGCCTGCATTTGCTATTGATTGGGAACATCAGGAAGAACTGGTTCTTCTTCATTTCCTGCAACAAATTCCCAATATCCTTTTTCCATAAGGAAATTCGTCATTCTAAACTTCCATGCTTGGAAGTTGTTCTTGTCAAGTTTTTTAGTGACAATTTGTGAAAGAGAATCAGACGCCATTACAGAACCCTGCAAAAAATTCTGTCACTGCAAAGAACACAGCTTTAGCCTCACAAGGGCAAATCTGCAAAACTAACGAAAGTGGTATTTGACCACACAGTCACTTCCTAGTGACGATTTTGCATCAACAGGCAACAAGGATGATTCTCTATCTCCCAATGTCTCTGCGCACAAGCATACGATGCAATTTCTATAGTAACTTTTCATTGACCTGTAGAACAGTGGTCGCACAGCATAAAACTGGGCCTTTTCCTGAGTACGTGCAAAAAACTTCCGCCTCCAAAACAGGCCCCGAAATGGCCTCAAATCAAAAAAATAGGGTCACCTAGGGCTAAAGCCCTATCCCACAGCATATACTGCCCTCTTGCTTCACTGCGAAGGGCGTCTCAACCTGAAACAATGCACTCTTGCACTTTTCGGCTGTGCTACCTGTAGAGACTTGCTCCCAAAACAGAAGAATGAAAGCAACACTGGTCCTCTTACCAGAACACTACGAACTTGGCTTGCTTTTTTGAGCTCCTTACCACCAACAAGGCTCTGATACCATGTCAAGATTGTGGGAGAGAAGGAAGGAGTCTCACTTGTAGCTTTCTTGCTTGCACAATGGGGGAATACACACAAAGGTGGAGGCTGAAAACAGTTTTCCTATTCTTAGTTGTGTAACCCAAAAAGAACTCTAGTACATAGAAATAGAAGAACCCTGTATATGGGTCTCAAACCAAACTCAACTAACTAAGATGGCATACTAACTGAGCCACGAACTAGAGTAGATAAGGATAGCTATCATCTAGCTATTATTCATGGGCGGTGTACCAACCGCATCTGCAACTGACAAGTCAGTGACATAAATTCACAATGGTCACCGTGGCATATCACGAGTGGAGCTCGATATCTCAACATACAGTTGACCTCAGATCTGAAAACAGTGAAGACCTGCTGTAATCAGGGTGTATACAACATACACTTCATTCTACTCAAGAGCCTTGAGCTTCTTGGCATGCTCAGGAGAACTTATTGAAGAATATACATGCTTTGGGAACCATATGCATTGTCTGACATGGTTATGGACTGAATTTATTGACTGAAATGCTCAGTTTTGGGAAGTAAATGACAGGCTCAAAACTATCATAAAACTGTCATCATCATATAGTCAGTGCCTTGAAGAAGTACAGGTTTTTTGTTACCTACAGGGAGTTGTATGGTACGGGATATGAATGTTGAATGCTATAAGCATTGATATGAGCATTGAAAGCTCTTAAAAACTGAAGTCTAAATCTGGAAACAAATGTACTCGTAGGGTATTGGCTGGTCATAAATAGTGAATGCATTATATGACATTGTCTCTTACAAATAGAGTGTCTGCGGATGCTTGTTTGGTCATGTATTGACCTATACACACAATGGCATATGTATGAAGTAGTTTGAGGTTCTCTTGGGCTGAAATACATCTTGGTTTGATAGTTTATTGGTTGTATACAATTTGTGAGTAGATTTATGTCACTTGTACTTGCTGTATATGCACTGTTTTGTGTCCATATGGTTATGCTTGGATTGCTACATGTACTAGCAGTTATCTATGAAGGTTTGGGACATGTATGACATGTATATGACTTAGTTTTGTCTTTGAATAAGCTGCTAGTCGCTAACAGTTTACAATTTTCAGACTGTATGTATTTATCATGGCAATGAGATTGCAAGAGTTTAAGTTGAAGCAACTCCAAAGCATAAGTCTTGACCGTTATACTTATGAGTTAGACCACTGGTTGTGGACTATTTTGAGCTGTCATTGGGCAAAAATACCCTGGTTTTTTACTGCAATTAATTGCAAAAAATTGTCATAAACAGTTGAGGATTGAACTTGGTCATTCATACTTGTTGGCTTGCAGGAAGTCAGGCAGTGACTAAATAGTGTATGGTACAACATGGCTAATGCAGAGAGGACTGACAACATAACCCAGATAGTGGGGGAAAAGCTTGACAGTAACAATGCTGCCATATGGAAGTTTTGTATGGAGAACTTCTTAATAGGGAAAGGCTATTGGGAGTTGGTGACTGGAGCGGACGCTGAACTTGAGCTCCCAGATTGACCTACGGCTGATCAGAGATGATTACACGGAGCTTGGACAGAAAGAGCTCATAGAGTCTTGCACTAGCTCTCTTTATGTATCTCAGATGCCATGGTAATGTATGGCACAACAACAAGTGTCAAGAAGATACAGTTGAAGCAGAAGTTCAACAACATGGAGAGGAAGAGCAGATCTATACAGGATTATGTCACGGAGGTTAAGAACATTGCGGATCAGTTGGCATCTATTGGTTCACAGGTTGAAGATGAAGACATGGTTGCTGTGACTTTGAATGGCTTGGGGCCTGAGTATAAGTCTTTTGACACTTCTGTGTCTGTGCAGGCTGAAATGCCTAATTTCAATGAGCTGGTTGCATTGCTTATCCATGAAGAGGTTCAGCTTGGCTTGACTATAGGATCTAGCAGTTTTAAAAACAAGGATGCAGTTTTCTATTCCAATCAACGCGGCCATGGAAACCGTGGTAGAGGCTATGGATTTGGTAGAGGAGGCCAGCAAAATGCATCCTATGGCAATAATAACCAACAAGTATTGAATGCAAGAAGTGGTGGAAACTTTAGAGGCAAGAGAGATCTAGCCCTAGAGGTAGAGGCTGCTAGCAACAGCATTATCCATTTGACAATCCGAACAAGGATAAGGATTGTCATTACTGCCAAAAGTATGCGCATATTGCCAAGGACTTTTGGAAAAAGCAGGGCAATCAGAAAGGCAAACAACATGGACATTTTGCTACATCTAGTCAGGCAGATGATTCTTCAAGAGATAGATTGTTTGCCATGCAGTATGTAAACGACAGAGTTGCTGAAAAATGCACTGTTGATGCAGTTTGGTACATTGATTCAGAGGCATAGAACCACATGACTCCTCACAGTGATTGGTTCACTGATATGGTGGCTGAAAAAAATGGTTATGTTTGTACAGGTGATGACACACAACATAGCATTGAGCATAAAGGCAAAGTGCCTCTTGTGGTTCATGATGGAAAAAAGAAAAATTTGCATGATGTATTGCATGTTCCTTCGATTAGGAAGAACCTACTATATGTTGGTCAGATGACAGAGCAGAACTTGCAGGTTAGATTCAACAAGCATGGTTGATTTATTGAAGAGTTTGGTAATGGATGCAAGTTGATAGCTCGTGGTCATCACAGGAATGAAAAAATATTTACTCTTGATGCTACCTTGCTAGAGCTGAATTCAGCCATGTTTGCCCATGGTTCTGGCACTATCAGAGACTTGAAAATTTGGCACAAGAGAGTGGGGCATGTAAATTTGCAAAATCTATAAATTATGCAAAAAAAAAAGCTTGTTACAGGTTTACCAAAGTTCCAATATTCAGATATTGGTCATGTATGTGATGCTTGCCAGTTTGGTAAGTAGTCAAGATTGCCATTTGTCAGGCCTGTAAGGCAGAGTACACATCTGTTGCAGTTAGTGCACTCTGATGTTTGGGGGCCAAAGCATTATGTGACATTCATTGATAATTACAGTCGCTATACTTGGGTTTAAATTCATTGATGATTACAATCACTATACTTGGGTTTAAAAAGCAGGTTGAAAAGGAATTTGACTGTTATATCTCTTGCTCGAGATCAGATAGAGGTGGGGAGTATGTATCAAACGAGTTTGATAACTTTTTGGCTCAAAATGGCATACGCAGGCAGCTTACCTGTAGCTACACTCCTCAGCAGAATGGGGTAGCTGAAAGAAAGAACAGGGTCTTGATGGAAGCCTCTCGTGCCATGATGAATGAGAAGAAGATGCCACTCTATTATTGGGCTGAGGCTGTTATGACAGCCATGTATATCTTGAATCAAACTCCCACTGCAGGTATTCATGAGATGACACCATTTGAGAAGCTGTATGGCTATAAGACGGATATAAGTCACATGAAAGTCTTTGGTTGTCTTGCTTATGTGTATATTCTAGATGAAAAAAGGAAGAAGCTAGATCCAAAAGCGCATAAGTGTATTTTCATTGGATATTCACAGGAGAAGAAGGCATACAAATGCTATGATCCCTCTACTAGGGAGACCTTGGTGAGCAGGGATGTTATTTTTGATGAGATGGGTTCTTGGTATGTATCACCCACTATAGTGCCATCAGATATGCCTTCTACTCATGTATCCATAGTTGATATGCAGTAGAGCACTGCTATGACATGACCTAGTAGTCAGACAGCATCCCCATGGACAGGGAGATTGAGGAGCTCATCGTCCACTAACACTAGTATGTTAGTGAAGGGGAGATATGATGTTGTGGACAAAGGAAAAGAGAAAGTTACTGAGGATTTATTTGGGATGATGACACCTGGTACAATGACTTCTAGATATGAGTCTAATGATACTTTAGACAGTGAACTTGGTATTCCGACTATCTATATGCCTAGTGCAAGGCAGAGCACATACATTCTACCTCATGAGAGAGGGAAATCGAGTAGTGCACCATAGCTTAGACGCTCACAGAGAGTCAGATACCCTATTGATAGGTTGACATATAGTGGCTACATTGCAAAGCATTATGCTTACATGATAAAAGTGATGGAGATCAAAGAACCAGGTACATATGTTGAAGCAGTGGAAAATGAGAACTCGTGCGCAGCCATGGATGAAGAAATAAATGCCTTGGCTGAAAATAAGACATGGGATCTTGTGCCACTGCCTGAAGGAAAAAAGACCATTGGCTACAAATGGGTCTACAAAATTAATTGCAAGTCTGATGGTAGTGTGGAAAGGTACAAAGCCAGGCTAGTTGCTAAGGGGTATGCTCAACAGTATGGACTTGATTATGAGGAAACATTCTGCCCTGTTGCCAAGATGGCAACCATACGCACTATGCTTGCCTTGGCTGCTGCTAGAGGCTAGAAATTACAGCAGATGGACATTAACAATGCATTTCTTAATGGTGAATTAGCAGAGGATGTCTATATGGTTCAGCCAGAAGGGTATGTTCACCTTGATTTTCAGCATTATGTGTGCAAGTTGAAAAAGGCACTGTATGGGCTGAAGCAGGCTCCGAGAGCTTGGCATGCTAGGATTAGTAACTACTTGTAGAGGTTGGGATTTACTATTGGTAGGGTTGATCACAGCCTATTTACAAAGAAGACTGATAGTGGCTTGGTAGTGCTGGTCATATATGTTGATGATTTGATAATCACTCGTGATGATGACTTGGGTATACAGCATGTAATGAAGATGCTAAAATCTGAATTTGACATGAAAGATCTAGGTGAATTGAAGTACTTTTTGGGTATTGAGGTAATCAAGGCTGAAAATGGTTTATGGCTGATGCAGAAACATTATGCCATGGAAATGCTAAAGAAGTATGGCATGGCTGAATGCAAACCATTGGATACACCCCTTGATCAGAATGTCAAGTTGGACATTAGCACTAGAGCTGAAATTAAGGATGTGACGATGTACAGGCAGATGGTTGGAAGTCTGATCTACTTGACCATCACTAGGCTAGATTTGAGTTATGCAGTTGGACTCATAAGTCAGTTTATGCAGAAGCCTAGGAAGCCACATTTGGATGTTGTTAGGCGGATTACGAGATATATTAAGTCCACTGTAGATTATGGATTGCTCTATATGAGAGATAAGCCCTTGAAACTAGTTGAATACATAGATGCAGATTGGGCAGGATGCTCATATGATTGCAGATCTACGAGTGGTTATGATTTTGGCCTTGGAAGTGGCATGATTAGCTAGAGCAACAAGAAGCAACCAACGGTTGTCTAGTACTGAGGCAGAGTACAAGGGTGCTGCATTGGTAGCATGTGAGATTTCATGGCTGCTCAAGCTTATGGCTAATTTGGATATTCAGGTGGATGCTCCACTGACCTTATTATGTGACAATCTCAGTAGTGTACTCTTGGCAACAAATCTAGTATACCATGCCAGGACAAAACACATAGAGGTACACTACCATTTTATCAGAGAGATGGTTCTTGGAGGGACAGTACATCTGATGCATGTGAAGACTGATGAACAGGTTGCAGATATCTTTACCAAGTCTTTGGGTAAAGATAAGTTTAGTAGTTTTAGATAGCTACTTGGAGTCCATCAGATGATTTGAGCTTGAGGGGGAGTGTTAGAATATCAAGCTCATACTATTTTCCTGCTAGTATGTATGACCGACATTAGTCTTGTCCAGCTGTATCAGCAAGTGTGGGACATTAAATAAGTCTGTGGTCTTAGACCCAATGTGAATGGTCCTACGGACCTTAGTACTATTGTATACACTTACTCTTTGTGTGTGGTTATGAGAGTATGAATGAATGAAGAAGATGAGAGCATGCTTGCTCCTCACTTTGTCTCTGCCTTTCTCAATCTCAACATTTGGTATTTTGGGGACAAGATGGCAAGATCTGGTTGACTAAAACAAGAGCTCTGCTTGCTACCAATTTTGGGAAAGGCGGAATGAAGAAATTAGTAGATGACATGGCTGGGCGTACTTCTTATGTGGCAGCTAGAGAAGATGCCTCTGCATATGGAGTCCAGATTGAGAAAGGTTTAGCGAGTCAGTCAGCATTATGGACCTATGCTATAGAGATGGCAAACAAGGGGAAAATCTAGCAGACTATTTTGACTAGTGCAGGTTCTAGCATCAGATCTGAGACCGGTTGGGATTCGCCTATTGACAGGTACACTATTTATGCCTACTTGGCTAAGTCTTAGGGAGTAGATGTACTTGTTGAGGAGAAGCATAAGAGAGATGAAGAGAATTCAAATGCAGCTAAAAAGACTAGAGGGGGTGAATTTGTTACTCCACCTACTACAGGGCCATCTTCGAGACTAGGGCCAGAACGACAAATGGAGGATGCTCAAAAGAAAGAAAAGAGGCAGGAACGTAGATAGAGAAAGCAGCCAAGATTTAGATTAATGTCCGATATTGAGACATCTACGGATATGAAGAAAATATTTAATGACAAGATACTTGGCAGTGTGGTGACTTTTACTATTTCTGAGGTTTTGGGCATCTCGAAAAGAGAGTTTCAAGATCAGTTCCAAGAAGTCCTAAAGAGAAAAAGACATACATTGCCTACTACTGATACACAGGAAGTTTTGATTGGGGAGTTGGATGAGGATGAGGATGAGGTTATGGTCGAGAATGCTTCTATTTTTCCGCAGACATAGAAGAGGGTTCAACCTATGCATTATGCTGAAACTGATGAGCCTATCTTGGTACCGTGCAGTCATTTTCCGCAGAATCATTGGGCTAGGGAAACTACAAAAACAATGGTAAAAATTGGAGAGAAACATGTGCCTTATGTTGCTTTGGTGGATCATGGTTCAAAGATTAATCTCATAGTTTGTGGAGTTTATGAAAGTAATAGATGGCCTATGGATGCAGAGCATGGGTGGCGTATGAGAGCCGCCAACAACACTGCAGGTGATTTGTATGCTTCCTATCCCAGTGTCAGGATTTCTATTGGAGATGTAGAGGAGGATTTCAATTTCTTTGTGTAGGATTCATGCTCTTACCTCATAATCCTAGGACAGCCATTCATCACAGAGATGCGCATGGAGACGAAAGTAATGGATGATGGATCTGCTATGCATGGATTCGCAGTAAAGATGGTATGAGAGCAGTCTAGTTCATGACTGTGTGTGTAAATCATGCTAGAAACATGGATACTCTTCGAGATGCGCCTTTGCCCACTACGAGGGAATCGGGTTTTCATTAGGTACCGCTATTCCACAAGATGACGGTGGTACAGAGCAGAGGAGATTGGAGTTCTCGCCTCTTGGCAACAGTATTTTCTCCTCCAATTTTGTTGGAATTTCAGCAAAGAATTCGATGAGTTATCAGAAGATTTCTAAGTTGCCTAGAGCTGCTAGGCAGTACATATGCATGAAGGAGAAAGATTTGAAAAATGAAGATATTTTAGAGGATGATGAGCATATAGATGGGATGTATGATAGTATGGTTTGTGCAGGTACGATGTGACAGAGATGGAAAATATGCTGAAAGCTGATATGCAAAGTTGTCTCAATAATGTATCAATGTAGTCCTTGGACATGTTTCATGAAATTTTAGATTTTGTGTCACAGATAGAGTTAGAGGCTGAGGTGACTCAGCAAAAAGTGTTGAGAGCTGAAGAAATTCATAAAACAGAGTTTTTGGTTGATTATGATCAGCCTACAGAGACACAGAGGGCTGAAAACTTTCAGCCAATAGAGTTTACTACTGAAATATTTCAGCATCCAGAGTTTAGGGTTGTTCCTATGCAGTCCATAGAGTAGAGGGCTGAGGATATTGAGCCACCACCAAAGGGCAGAATTGTTGATTTACAGCATGATTTGAGTAGTGCACAGGATCATAATGAAGCCACGGTTGACATGAAATACAAGACTATGGATAAGAAGGTGAAGCCGATAGCTGGACCGCTTCCACCTGACAGTGATCAGCAAATAGAGAGGGCTGCCAAAAGTAGCCAATTTCGTTGAACCCAGAGCATATAGGCCATAAATTTTCAGCAGAGACTCTTGCTGAATTAAAAATTGGAAATGGTGATTTCGTGCTACCCTCAGAGAAGCAGTGCTTTCAGGAACCCTATGGTGATTTCGTGCTACCCTATGGTGATCTTTACTATTCCTCATATTCCATGGAACCTCCGACCTATTCCAGTGCCTACGGCACACCTGCTAAAGCTAGTTCCAGCACGACAGTCGGCTAGAGGAGAGAGGGATTATTTTTTAAAAAAAATTGCTATTATCCTAACTTAAGAGGAGATTCGTATGCGGGAATATTACATTCTCCCCCCTTGGAGGAATCAAGATGTTATGATAATTTGCCTTTGTGGACAATCTATAACTTTTTTCTCTCTCTTGTCAAGTCCCTTGATCTTTTTGTATGCTATGGATTTTATAAAATGACCACACATATATTATATTATTTTAAGAGATGTTGAGGTCCTCTTTGCTAATATTCGGAGAGGAGGTGCGTCCCTTGTGAAAACATAGGTGCTTGCTTAACATTGTTTGAATGCCACATTACCCCCCACAAAGTACAAACCCTTTAAATAAGTGAAGTTTAGCAAAAGGTTAATGGGGTTTGAAGCGAGGGCCCTCATAAGCTTGGGTTTGCACCGTAAGAGCTGGTGCGACCTAACTCTTAGGAGCTTTGCACCTATACACACACACACACACACATGTATGTGTGTGTGTGTGCGTGTGTTTAATATGTGTGTCTATTTGTGTGGTCTCATAAATGTATGTCCCCTCTCTCTCTCTCTCTTATTCTTATCATTTTTATTTGTGTGTCTATTTGTGTGGTCTCATAAATGTATGTCCTCTCTCTTTCTCTCTCTCTCTCTCTCTCTCTCTCTCTCTCTCTCTCTCTCTCTTCAGGGATGTATGACTGATATGGATCAGAGATCATTTGGTCGTTTTCTCGGAGAGGCATGGCACATTAGAGAGCAGAGCACACAACGGGTCCCAGTCAGAGAGGGGCCCACCCAGACGACTATTACACAGTTCTTTCAGACAGACAGAGTGAGAGCTACTGTACCAGCCTCCAGCCAGACCTCTGAGCTCACACTACAGCAGGCTGAGGACCAGCATACCCGACGCCGCACGAGGATCCGTGGGTTTTGGACCCCACAGCCACACCGACAGGAGATCCGTAGGATTCTTGATCTACATCGACAGCAGACTGAGATCCGACGACACTCAACACATTGGATCTCAGATCTCTAGTTTGCTCTTTCTCCACCGCCGATGTACCACATCCTGCATCCAAGAGGGATCACCTGCTATTAGCAACTTCGACGAACGCTACTACATCCCAGGATAGTATATCTCCCTGCATCTGTTACATATACACATCACACCACTTTATCACAACCGACAGTTGTTCCCCTATCACAACCGACATTTGTTCCCCCTTTGTAGCCATTATCTGGAGTACCAGAGCTACATACGCACATACACATATACGACACTTATCACACTCACAGCACCGTATTTTCAGTTTCCAGTTTTTAGCTTTTCATTCAGCACTTTTATTTTGGATAGCTGGACCTCATCAATTGTATCACAGTTTGTCTCATAGGCCAGTTTTGGTCTTTAGAAGACGTTAATATAACTTTCTTTCTTTCTTTCTTTCTCTCTCTTATTCTTATCATTTTTATTTTCTCTCTTTTAGAGCTACGTGGAAATCCTAGAGCCATCATCTGCACCATATTCAAATAGGTGGTTTACGATTCCAAAGAAGAATGGTACTCTCCAATTTATACAGGACATGCAGCTAATAAAGAGAGTTACTATCAGGAATGTTGGTATAGGCCTAGTTGCGGATGAGTTTGCAAAAGCATTTGCTGGACGTGCAATCTATTCTTTAGGTGACTTGTATTCGGGATATAATCAGTTTCAGTTGGCCTTGGAAAGCAGGGACCTAACCACTATGAGAACTCCTATTGGGCTTGTTAGGATGTGTACCTTGCCTCAAGGTGCCACTAATTCTATTGTGCATATGATGAATGCCATGCATAAGGTCTTTCGTGAGTATATACCTCAGCTTACCCTGCCTTTGTTGGATGATGTGCCCATTAATGGGTGTGGACAAGAAGAGAAGAACGAGAGTATAAATGAGCAAGGATGCAGATACTTTGTGGCTGATCATATTGCAACTTGTGAAAAGATTTTGGCCATGTTAGAACAAGTGAACTTGACACTATTAGGGCAGAAATCTATTTTTGGAGTAAATGAGGTCATCATTGTTGGACATATCTGTGGGTATTATGGCAGGAAACCTTCACCTGCAAAGGTGGATGCTATATGAATGATTACGGAGTATCGTTCTACCACTTTAGAGGTACAGAGATTCATTGGAGCTTGTGTGTTTTACATGATTTGGATACCCCATTTTGCACACATAGCAGATTTTTTATATCAGTTGCTTCGAAAGGGGCAGAAATTTTATTGGGATGAGAGCCACACTAGAGCCATGAGAAAATTGAAGAAGTTATTACAGATTGCTCCTACTCTCAGGAAAGCGGATTATAATTGCAGAAGGACTATTGCATTGATAGTTGACACTAGTCGAATTGGCATAGGTTGGACTGTGGGTCAAGATGATGCAGATGGAAACATGTACGCTATTTGGTTTGGGGTGAAAGTCCTAAACAAGAGACAGAGGAGGTATCCACAAATCAAGAGGGAATTACTAGGAATTGTTATGGCTCTCAAATGCGACAAGGAGACTTTTATTGGAGCCCCAGTTGTGGTAGAGACAGATTTCTTGCCATTGATAGGTACTTGAAACATGTACGCTATTCGGTTTGGGGCGAAAGTCCTAAATGAGAGACAGAGGAGGTATCTACAAATCAAGAGGGAATTACTGGGAATTTTTACAACACTCAAATGCGACAAGGAGTATTTTATTAGAGCCCCAATTGTGTAGAGACAGATTTCTTGCCATTGATAGGTATGATTATGAGTTGCTCTACTCCGGATATAGCTATGTTGAGATGGATCTCATACATCAAGTCATTAAATCCAAAATTTAAACACATAGCAGGGAAGGATAATCCATTGGCGGATATGCTGTCTAGAGCCAGATATGATGATGACGAGACACTACTTACAGAAGAGGATGATGCAAACATTTCAGCCGCTATGGTTGATCATGTTTGCCATGTCTATGATATTGTGGCTTTCATAGAAGAACTCTATGTTGGAGATTGGTTGCGGATTGGCAAGTACCTTAGTACACTAAGAAAAAGAGATGAATGGACAGATGAAGAGTTCAAGAAGATCAGAAGAAAAGCCTATGGTTATTTTCTCAAGGATTGATTTCTTTGGAAGCACACGAAGAAAAGAGGTGGATTACCCTTGCGGGTTGTCTGCAATAAGGAGACCCAGTTATAAGTGATGAGAGAGTTTCATGAGAATCCTCGGGCTGGTCATAGAGGAGTGTGGGCTACTTATGAGAAAATCAAGGAAAAATATTGGTGAAAAGGCATGTATAGAGATGTTTTTCACTTTGTAGAGACTTGCAGAGACTGTCAGATGTATTCCGTAGTGCGTAATCAAGATGAGCTTTACCCGACCTATCCGCTATGCATTCATTATGAGTGGGTAGTTGACTTGGTTACTATGCCGATGGGTCTATGGCAAATGATATATATTGTATTGGCTAGAGAGGAACTTACCAATCATGTTGAGGGCATACCTTTGAGAACGAAGACCACTAGTGTAGTGTGTAAGTTCTTATTGGAAGAATTTTTTTGCAGGTATGGCTGTGTGGGTAAGATCACTGCAGATTGTGGTGAATTAGATGTAGATAAAGCTAGGGATTTTTTCTCTCAACTAGGAATCAAGTTGGCTCTAACCATAGCATACAATCCAGAGAAAATGGAAAGAGTGAAAGAGGGCGTCCGCCGATAGTGAAATCATTAGCCAAAGCATGCAGAGGACGGATAGGAGAATGGCAGAGACTTCTACCATTTGCTTTGTGGGCTGATCGTATGACTCACAGTGTTACCACAGGATATATGCCTGCAGAGTTGATGTATGGTCAGAAACTGGTTATGTCGACTGAGACTTGTGCTTTGACTTGGTCAGTTTTATCTTGGCAGGAGGATTTGACAAGAGAGGAGCTCTTAGCTCTTTGGATTGGGAAGTTGGAGAGAAGACCAGAGGATATTCAGCTAGCTATTCACAGGTTGAAGGTTGCTAGACTTAGAAATAATGACAGGTTTGACAACAAGCATAGCTTATGGCCTAGAGCAATTGAAGAGGGAGACTGGGTGTTAATATTTGATAGTAGCCTTGAAAATGAGCATACTGCACTTCAGAAGATGGTGAAAAGATGGTTTGGGCCATACATAGTCAGACATGTCTTTGACAATGCAACATATGAGCTAACAGAATTGGATGGGACAGTGCTTAGAGTGCCCATTGCAGGAAAAAGGATCAAGATTTTCAAGAAAAGAGATGATGAGGATTATGCATTGGAAGAATTTGCAAGAGAAGAGCAATGACAAGAAACTCCAGTAGAAGAGACAGATGATGTGATAGATAACCTTGCTGATATACCAGAAATAGACAATTAAGAGATTGATCTGTATGTGGATCTTGACGACAATAATCATGGGTAGTTGGCCCATTCGGAGGATGTGCAAGATCAGAGGGGGTGGATGTCATGCTGTTGCGCATCCGAGAGGTGTGGAATCCACCAAAAAGTTTGTGTGTGTGACATTTGTTACTTTGTGCATACTTAGTCATTGTGTTTGCATTTTGTTTTGCGTGGGCTGGAGATCAAACGTCATTGTTTAGTAGATGATTTGATGTTCACCCAAAAGCACACCTATACAGACCCCATGGAGGTGGGCAGCATGATGATGAATAGGAGACAAAGCTTCTTTTTTTTTCATCTCCGGATGATGAACTGGTTCCACAAAATTTGCAGGAGGATTATTTAATTTTTCCTAAGGTTTTTGCAAGGGCATTAAGGTCTCTAAGGCAGTGCCCATCGGCACAAAAGTATGGTGGTAACTCGGTTTCAGGCAGTGTGCGTCAAGATGAAGATACCTTAACACACTCTTGTGCTGCTAGGGAGATGGTGCATTCATCTCATTCTGAATCATTACTAGTTCGTTCTACACAGGAATAGGATACTACCTTAAAAACTTCCCATACGAAAGAAGTGGATGAGATCTCAAGGAAAAGGAAGCTATTGATGAGTAATGGCACTTATGAAGCCACTATGGGGTTGTGTTCCAGATAAAGAGGATACACTCTAATAATAAAAAAAGAGAAAAAACATGGTCACTATTCTGGGAGGGAGTTGTAGGTGATATTGAGTCCATGCCTTTTGTAGAGGCTTGGCGACAACTTCAATTGAGAGTTGGGTCCGAGAAAATTTTCCTTATCCATGTCAGCCTTGTCCCTGTTCTTGGGGTTGTTGGTGAGCAAAAAACAAAGCTAACACAAGATTCAATACGTGAATTAAGAGCATTGGGTCTTACACCAAATCTATTGGCTTGTCGTAGTGCACAGGCACTTGAACAATCTACCAAGGAGAAGCTCTCACAGTTTTGTCATGTTCCAGTATGTGGGAATGATCAATTGTGATTCTCTTGATTGACAATATAACGACTAGGAAGATCAACTGTGAGTGGCGTGGAGACTATTGGGGAAAGAGTGTTCAGGTTATTCATCATGGATGCTATTCAAGATTGGATAAGAGCAAGTTTCTTTGGTTCCTATTGATGGGAGCGATCAATCTGTAGATGTTTGTGTGATCGAGTTGGGGGGATTGCAAAGCATTAAGGAAGATGAAAATTGAAGGCTTTTTGAAAATTGAGGCTACTTCTTTCCAAAGACATCGAAGATAGAGATGCAACTACTTTTTCTTGTTCAAATCACACGCAAAATTAGAGCTCTATGCGGAAAATCAGATGGAATACCCTACATTACAGTGGCAAACTGGGTTGCCCCTCATTCCCCGTAGTTGTATATAGCTGGTATATATCGTTAAAAAACAAGACAAGACAAGTGGCCAAGTCAAGAATTTATAGGGGGGGCTAGAATTGGTGCATCTAAGTGGCCAGCATTGGGAAGCTCTAACTGAATGCTGGAGTTCTTAGCCGTTAAAGAAACACAAAAGGGCAAAACAAACCAACTTGTGTTAGTAAGCCTGCATCTTCCTCTCATGCTGAAATGAATACTCGTCTTTATTCCCCCAAGAAAAGCTCGCCTACGTTTTTCTTCTCATGCTGACATGCAAGAAGGAGCTTCAAAGATCCATACAATCATTATAGCAGAAGGTCATTAAAGCTTGTGCCTTTGTATTTTTGGCTTCCTGCATAAGAAGCCTTTTATGATCTCACCAGATAGCCTGAGTTCAAGAAGATCACGATAGTGTTGTATCTTTGAATTCTTGATTTTTGCATACAGTGTTTGAGGTCAAGGTGTTAATGCTTGAGTTTATTGTTTTGGCTAAAAAACGCTTGCAAGAAGCTGCCACTTCCCTGAGACAATCTGTCAGGGGAAAACGACTTCCACTACTGCATGTTGCACACCAGTTTGGTCTCTCAGTGATCGGATCTGTTGCTTTAAATCAAAATAATTGTTTTTGAACCATAGCCGCCATGTTGGTGGGCTATGCCCAGAGGCCGTTTGGATTTCTTCTTCTTATACCTTGTATTTGTCATTGGCAGAAATAAAAAACAGAGTCTTGGCATCATTTTCTCGTCTTGCTTATTCACATGATTGATCTTCTATCTTGAAGTTCATCAAGGTCTTCTATGGATGCAACTTTGTTTTCAAAAACCCTTTGACATTGCTCCCTCATGTAGCCTTGGTCTTTGTCATCTAGCTCTTGTTTTCTCCTATACAACCACTCAAAACTTGATAAGAAAAGTTATAGGAATTGAACACCATATTAGAGAATTTGGGAATCTCCCAAGCCCCACTTTCAAATAAGGGGTAATTTAGATTTGACCATGTGGCTAAATATTAACTCATGCTTCAAAGTGGGACTTGGAAAGACAAACTATATAGTAATTAGGGTAGACTCCGCTTTCAAGTAGGGGGATAAGATTTGATCATGTGGCCAAGTATGAATTATATTGGAAATTCCCAAACTATATGAGAATTCCCAAATTTCCTAAAATAGTGTTATTGGAAATTCAAAAATTAAACACATGTTTGAACTCCTAAGTAGTTAGATGCCCAAGTTTTATTGATGATCAAAGAGATAAGGAAACAACCATACCTTTGTACAAGTTGCAAAAACTAGGCATCTTATTGTAAGTTAGGGGGCTTTAGGTCTTTCCACAAAAAGCATCACAACATGTAACCTAGTCTAGTTGCTCATGTGTGATCTAGTCTAGTTCAATAGTATGTGATCCAATTTAGTTGCATGTTCAATTCAGTGCTTGCGGGTTTGAGATTTGGCTTACAAGTTTTTGTACCTTTAATAAGAAAGATGCAAGACATTGTGTTTTGTACTTCTAATAAGATTTCAAGTTTTTGCACCTCTAATAAGAGAGGTGCTAGACATTGTGTTGTTGTTGTTTCTATTGTGCCATCCATTTGCACATTGACTAACTAGGTAACTCAAACTACTTGGAGCACTTGTAGAAGCCTCATTTTGCATGAAGGGCTATCACCTCTTAGGAAACTATGAGAATTAATTATTCTAACATTATTCCTTCCAAAAAACACTCTCTAGGTGAACTACCTCCATGGTAGTATTTGCATGTTTTAGACCTTTTAGAGTGCAACTTTTTGACATATAGCCTCAACCAATATACCATTTGCACTTTATTTAGAGGACATATTTTCCCAATAACTTTCACTTTATCTTACAACACACTACTTAAATAGTCTCTTGAGCCTCCATAAACTTAGCACCTAGCTAAAAAAACGTCTAATATTTATCTAAAGCCATAAATCACCCTCAAGATGAACTATCTAGAGGGTACATTTTCTAAGGCTCTCACATCCACTTAAAAGCCATTCAAGACCCACCCTAACAACATTAAAGCTTGACATTGGGATTCTTTGGGCATTCTAAAATTCATATCTACATCAATGCTCATCTTTAGCATTGCACCCTTAACCATTTAAGTGTTTTCTTACCTAAAGAGATACTCATTATAGTTGTACAAGGCAATAGACTCTAGCATTAGTACTCTTTATAATAAGAAGTTACCCCTCTCCATCAAATCATTGTAATCAATCCTTTGTTAGGGATTTGAACCCTCAAGTTTGGCATTCATATCTCTAACCATACCCTCAATGTGAACTAGCTCTAAAATAGGTTTTGACCTTTTATGACCTCTCATCAAGGACATTTGAATCAAGATACCTCTACGAAGACCTAAGAGTAGCAAAGCCTACCATAAACCTTGACCTTTTAGACAGTTCAAAACCCTTTTAGAACCTTCAAAGGCCATACGTCAGAAGAAAGAAATCATAATAGGAAATGTGATCCTTGTGCATCAATCTCATCAAGGGCATCCAAGAGATAATGTCAAGAAAATTTTGAAGATACCTACCTTGACCTTGTAGACTACCTAGAGTCTCATAGACACTCAAAAGGCCTCATTTGTAAGTAACTTGGAATAATTAATGTGGGAAAATACTAGCTACACTGGATGGTATAAAAGGTGTAAGAGACTTTTATTTTTCACCATTTATAATAATAAAAAGTCTATTTATCTACATCTTCTCTCTCTAAGCTTCCATGACTTTCATCTTCCATTTCGTATCTTTCTCTCTCTACTTTCAATATTTCTTTCTCCTTGACTAGTCTTTCTCTCTCCTTTTCACTCTTCTTTTTCTCTCTTTTGTAGTCATCTCTCTCTTCTTTCTTTCTCCTGGTTCACTTCTTTACAAGTGGTATCAAAGTATCATAGACTCTTAATCCATTTGATTTTCTCAAAATTTAGACATATTTCTCCTATTTTCCTCCTATTTTCCATCATTAAATCTCAGACAGTAGGTACAAGAGCCACATGGCAGGTACTTGCATGCATTCTACTTAGAGCAGAGGCTAATCTTGGAGTTTTGACAAAGATCTGGAGGAGACTTAGTCAGAATAGTAAGTCGTGGTCAAGTTTCATGCCATTTTGAAGGTAACTTGGTAAAATAGGGGCTAATTAGATATAGTTGGAAAATAATCTATGATTACTTTTTGGAAAAGAGCTTCTTCTTCTTCATGTATGAGACCTCCATAGAAGCTTCAGTCCTTCAAATTCATCTTTCTCCACCATGAATCTTGCTTTCTCTTGGAAATGGACACCATAGACAACTTCTTGACATCATTTATAGCAGGTGGAGTACCCTTCTTGTGACACATATTCACAAGATTACAGCCTATTGATCAACAAAAACTATGCTAATTTTCTAGCTCTCCATTTTTTCATTTCAAGCCATGTGCTTTGCTTGAGAGATTTATACCTTCTTCAGTAATTCATGACCAAAATGCCTTCCATTCAAGCTCATTTCTTCATCTCTTGCTCTCTTCAAACCCTGTTGGTGCACATCATGAGCAACCATTGAAATCTCAACAAATCTTTATAGATTTAAGGGGATTTCACTTCTTTTCACTCATAGAGTTTATCTACAATAAGATCCTTCCAAGAGTTGATTAAGTGGGGAGAGGTGGAAGCTTTCTTTAACTCTTCAAGCTTCCATGGAAAAGAAATTTTGAGAATTCTTCATCAAGCATGAGGTTCTTGGTTTTCGAAGTTTAATGAGAGCTGAATACTTTTCATTCAAAGGGATTTATATGATTTTTCTTCTTCATTGATAACAATTGATTATTATGGATACAAATGGAGCATTATTGAGTTATGGAGTCCATTCTTGACCTAAAATTTGGGTAGATGGGATTAAGCTTCAATCTTAAGTCTCTGGTGCTTCAAGATTATTTCCAAGCATTCAAGGAGCAAGGACTAAAGATTATTTTATCAACATTCCAAAAGCCTATTCAAGCATTGGGGAGCATCCAAGTCTTCATCAAGCAATATAAGAGGTACTTCTAATCAATTATTGGTTTCTTATAATCATCCTTTACTGAGCTTCATTAATTTGTTGAAGAGATTAAAGAGTTCAAAATTTCCCATCAAATTTCAGCCCTTCATTGGTTAAATCAGCCCATTCATGGATTGTGTTTCTCTCTCAACTCAAACAATGAATTAGAAGCTTTTTCTGGGTCTTTTAGCATTGCATTCAATCCTTATTGCTTGAGAATCAATTAGTTGGTTAGATTCAATTCTTATTGCTTGAGAATCAATTAGTCGGTTAGATTCCTCACTCTAATCATGTATCTTGTTGATGTTGTTGCTTCATGACAAAATGGATAAAATCCATCGTAAAGGGTAAGTCAAGAAGTGAGTCACTACATGGTGAGACCCTCTCCCTACTCATTTTGTAGATGATGTTGCTTCATGACAAAATGGATAAAATCCATTGTAAAGGGTAAGTCAAGAAGTGAGTCACTACATGATGGTAAGACCCTCTCCCTACTCATCGTAAAGGGTAAGTCAAGAAGTGAGTCACTACACAGTAAGACCCTCTCCCTACTCATTTTTTAGATTCCAATTCCATTTAATTGCATTACATGGAATGTGATGAATGATTCCTTCAAGCAATGCACATAACATTTATTGATTAGACTAGTATGTCTCTGACATGTTGATATTTCCACCAATAAAAAAGGTGGATGTCGAGGAAGATAGTGGGACAAAAGAGAGGTGACCCTCCCCCATTGTTAAAGATCCCAAAAAAGGGTGCAATCAACTAACTCAGGGAAAAGTTTGCCCATCTCTTGATGATTTGGAGCATTGTAGGGAGCCCATTACATTGTTTTATCCCTCACATAGGTACCGTGGGTGGAGCTACTAAAGACTTCAAGGTCTTAGCTCAAAAGCACTAAAATAGGGCATTTCTTGATCAATTTATAATGATTCTAGGTTGATTACATGTCTATGTAGCCTTTAAAAGCAAGATACAAGTGTTGACATGGGTAATAGAGCATTGGAGCATTTATTAGGCTCAATTTTTAGTAATTCACAGGTGATGTAGATTGTTCCAAGATTCATGCAGATTTATTACAATTTGCTTCAATCAATAGTGAATTGGGGGTATTTTGGGTTACTTTTAGAACCAAGTATATGTTGAGATGGCAATCTCAACATGTGCAGACATTGATGATGGACCGCCTGGCTAGATGGATCTGCACATCTACACTTAGCACATTGGTGATCATTATGATACTCACATAGCCACTAACTTATCGCTTATTATATTTAGTTTGTTACATCTACCTATAGCTGCCAAACACATAGCGCCAGTCGATTAGTGTAGTCTGTTATGCATTGTTTAACTTAGTAGGCCACTTTCCTTTATGTTGTATCTTATCTATACTTTGTGTACATTGTATAGTGTGTGGAAGAAAAATAATAAATCAGCAAGAAAACGTTTTGGCCTCCATCTCTCTTCTTGTGTTCTTGAGTGAGCTTCCTCTTGTGTATGCAGTGTGTGTTTGGCGCAATAGCTCAAGCAAGTCCCCTCACTACGCAATTCTTGACATGATATCAGAGCCGCCATGCCACTGAGATAGGCTGATTTTGAAGGATGAAGTGAAGGAGAAGAAGCAAGGTTCGAGGAAGCAAGAAATGGGTAAGAAGCTCTCCCATTCTTCCACTTTCTCTCGTGGATAGTGCCTGTGGAGGTACCAGAAGTAGGGTAGAGCAAAAATCTTAGATTTCTATGAGATTTGGTGTGCGATCAGTGCACAATTTATTTTACAAATTAGCCCTATAGAATGTTCACATAGTTATTTTTGGCATTTGAGACCATTTCAAGCCCCATTTTAGAGTCGTCGGGTTGTAGATAATAGTTTCAGGGTATACTGTGATTTCGGTTGTATTGACCGAACGTAGGTGCACACATTATATATTTCAAATCTACAATTTTTGTGGTGTTTGTACGAAGAAAATGTAATGTTTATCTAGAAACAGGTTGCAAATTACATGTACTATTGAAAAATCAGTAAAAAACATTTCTTGGTGTATTGCTGTGCACATGTTGTGAAAGATTGTAGAAGACTAACTTGTTGTGTTGTATCCTTTTTTGTGATAATGGAAGAGACAATGGAAATCCCATTATTGAGAAGCTCAACAAGAACAACTACCTTTCATGGAAGTTCCGTGTGATGAACTTCCTCATTGGAAAGGGCCTTTATGAGTTTGCTTCAGGTGAAGAAAGGAGCCAGAGCTAGGTATCCCTCTGACTGCAGATGAATTCAAAGTATGGAAATAATGGAATGAAAAAGACAAAAAGGTGATGTACTGGTTATCTGCATTCATTAATAATACAATATTGGAATATATCAGGAATGCAAAAACTTCACATGCAACTTGGATAATTTTTTAGAACATGTTTTTAGTAAATACAAAGTACAAAAGATTCAACTCCAGCAAGAGTTGAATGCCTTGAAGAAAGGAAAAATATATGTCAATGAGTATATGTCAAACATGAGGAGCATTGCAGATGCTTTAGCAGCGATTCATGCAATGCGTGATGATGATGATTTGGTTTCATCCACTTTGAGTGGCCTTAACAATGAGAAGGCATGGAAATCATTTGTTACTTTAGTATATGTATGGAAGCCATTTCCAGATTTTGATGAGCTGATCTCTCTCATGATTAGTGAAGAGATCACTATACAGGGTGATTCATCTAAAAGAAATGGTGAACAGGTCTAAGAATTTTACTCAATTTCAAGAAGGGGATGTGGTAGATCCTCTTCCAGAGGTCGTGGTATGGGGCGTGCTAGCAATAACCAACAAAACAGGTTCAATCATCAATTTGGTGAAATGTAGGTTTCAGGAGGCCGAGGAAACTTTAGAGGTAGGGGGAGCTCTAGAGGAAGAGGGGGAGGGCTAAATAGAGGTTTTGGAAATTCTTTTAATGTTTGCTATTATTATGGCAAAACAGGCCATATTGCAGCCCATTGCTATGCTATCAAGGATGATATTCAACATATGATGAATGCAGTTATAAGAAAGGGGACACATGATGATGTATGGTATGTGGATTCAGGTGCATCTAATCATATGATCAGTCATGTTGAATGGTTTGGAGAGATGCATGATTTACCAAATCTAGGTTATGTGTAGATGGGTGATGATGCATGTCACCCAATTTCTCACATTGAAAAGGTTCCCTTGTCCTTGCATGATGGCTAGACAAAGAGTCTGACAAATGTAATACATGTGTCATCAATCACAAAGAATCTACTCTCTGTTGGCCAAATGGTAGAGCAAGGGTTCTAGGTTTGATTCAGTGCAAAAGGTTGTTTTGTAGAAGACTTCAATGATAAGTGTAGGTTGGTCGCAAAAGGAAGTAGAGTTGATCGCATCTTTACTTTATATGGTGGAATTCCTGCAATGGATTCTACTATGTATGCTAAAGGAAAAGGAGTAGTTGTAGATATTAAAATATGGCATAAACGTATTGGACATGCAGATGTGCAAAGGCTGAAATTAATACAGTCGAGAGGATTGGTTATAGGGTTGCCTTCTTTTAGAGTTGCAGAATTGCATAAAGTCTGTGAAGCATGCCAGTTTGGTAAGTAGGCAAGACAACTCTTCTTGCATGATAGAGAAGTGAGTAGAAATATACTTGACGTAGTGCATACAAATGTTTGGGGGCCTACATAGAATGTATCTCTTGATGGAAGAAAATACTTTCACATTTATTGATGACTATTCAAGGAAGCTCTAGGTATACTTCATGAAGGAAAATAGTGATGTGTTTGAGAACTTCAAATCTTTTAAGGAAGTTGTTGAGACAAAAACAAGCTTCAAACTAAAGTGCCTAAGATTAGATGGAGGGGGAGAGTACCTCTCTAATGAGTTTAGTGGCTTCCTGAGGACTCATGGGATAAAGAGGCAATTTACTTGTAGGTATACCCCACAAAAAAATGGGATTGTAGAAAGAAAAAATAGGCATATTGCAGAAGTCACACGGGCATTAATGGCTAAAAAGAATATGCCCAAACATTTTTAGTCTAAGGCTGTCCATATTGCTGTCTATATTATGAACAGAACTCCCATAGCTACAGTTCATGGGATAACTCCTGAAGAATGCTTTATTGAAAAGAAGCCCAATGTATCACACTTGAAAGTATTTGGATATGTTGCATATGTTCATGTGCCAGATGAGCTACAGAAGAAGCTTGATCTAAAGGCAGAAAAATGTATTTTTATTGGATACTCTTTAGAGCAAAAAGGGTATTGCTATTAGAACCCTGTCACAGGTGAGTTGAGAGTGAGCAAGGATGTTATCTTTGATGACATGGGCAGTTGGTATGCACATGCTGTGGATGCATTAGATGATGATAATGATCAGGATAGCTATATGCAGAAAGAAAAACAAGAATCATGCAGTCTTAGTGGACCAAAAACATCATCTAGTACTACACCTATAGTGAGACCTTAGTCTGGGAGACTAAGGAGTAGCCCCACATCTTCAGGTGGATCTATAAGTGTTGCAGGGAAGGACAAAGGAAAGAAGAAAATGTTAGATGGTAGTGATGCATCTACCAGTCATTTGGGATTTGATAGAGATTCTAGTGGTTTGAAGAGTTTGGATGATGAGCTTGGTATTCCTTCAGTCAGGACACCAGGTGTACAGAGAGCTCATAGTAATGTAAAGGCTCCATTGAGTGATCCGGTGGTATGCAAATCTAGCATGCTCACATACCCTATTAAAAGATTTGGTTTTTAAGGTTATGAACCTCACCATTATTCTTATATGGTGAAGATAGTTGAGGATGTTGAGCCCACTTGTTTTGAGGATGTTGTTGGTCATGCTCATTGGGATGCAGCAATAGATGAGGAGATGGTTGCATTCAGAAACCAATAAGACTTGGGATTTGGTACCCTTGCCTAAGGGTAAGAAAGCTATTGGCTGTAAGTGGGTTTACAAAGTGAAGCATAATGTAGATGTATCTGTTAGTAGGTATAAGGCTAGGCTGGTTGCAAAAGGCTATGCTCAAACATATGGCATATATTATGAAGAGACATTTAGTCCAGTTTTGCTAGGATGGAAACTGTTAGATGTGTGATTGCCTTGGCAACAGGAGTTTGCAGCAAATGGATTCTAAGAATGTCTTCTTGCATGGTGAATTGAAAGAAGAAGTGTATATGGAGCAGCCAACAAGTTATGAGGATTTAGAGCATCCCACATATGTGTGCAGGTTAAAGAAGACGCTCTATACCTAGAGCATGGTCTAACAAGATTAGAGAGTATCTTGTCAATATTGGATTTTGTATTTTTGATGATGATCACTCACTTTATGTGAGAAAGGGAGATGCAGGTATGGTCATCATAGTCATTTCACAGTGATTTATGTAGATGACTTGATTATTACAGGTGATAGTGATAGTGGAATTGCTGAAGTTAAGGACTTCTTGAAGAAGAAGTTTGAGATGAAGGATTTGGGTCCAGTTGTCATTCATTGTGACAACATGAGTAGCATACAGCTAGCTAGAAATCCAGTGTTCCATGCTAGAACAAAATACATTGAGGTACACTACCACTTTATGAGAGAGAAGGTACTTGTAGGAGAGATTGACTTGGTATATCTCAACACACAGGATCAGATAGGTGACATTTTCACAAAGGCATTTGGTGTAGAGAAACTTCGAAATTTTCGAAGCTTACTTGGAGTTGCAAAGATAGAGTTGAGCTTGAGGGGGAGTGTTGAGATGTCAAGCTCAGTATGTGTGGACATTGATGATGGGCTGTCTGGCTAGATCGGTTTGCACATCTACACTTAGCACGTTGGTGGTCATTATAATACTCACATGGCCACTAACTTATCACTTATTCTACTTAGATTGTTACACCTACCTACAGCTGGCAAAGACATAGTGCCAGTCGATTAATGTAGTCTGTTATACACTGTCTGACTTAGTAGGCCACTTTCCTTTATGTTGTGTCTTATCTATACTTTTTGTGCATTGTATAGTGTGTGGAAGAAGAAGAAGAAATCAACAAGAAAAAGTTTTGGTCCCCATCTCTCTTCTTGTGTTCTTGAGTGAGCTTCCTCTTGTGTATGCAGTGTGTGTTTGGTCAAACAACGTTAAATTTGGACTTCTGTCAAACAACGTTAAATTTGGACTTATATGTCTCCCACAGGGTCACTCAAGCAAGGACGGTTTCAGTCTATCAATTTTCAGATGCTATAACTTTTTCTATCCTGATAAAAAATTTACTATTAAGTAACTTCTTCAAAGAGGGCAAAGTAAGATGCAATTTGAATCAAAAATTTTGTCAATCGGAGCTCTCTAGCAAAAGTTATAGCAAATTTAGTGGCTATAGGTATTGCAAGATTGCACTCTGAGATGGCAAGGAATAGGGGTAAAAACAAAGGTAATGAGGATTTACGGCAACAAATCAAAGACTTCATGGATCCTAAAGCTAGAGACATCTATGGGGATGATTATGATGAAGAGGATTCTTATGATATGGGCACTTATAATACATTGAATAATACTTTATGTCAGCATGAAACTTGATATTCAGATAGACATTGTGAGTTAATAGATGCTATGAACAAGTTTGATATTCAAACTCGGTCCTCTATTGATAATATTATTGATCAAATCTCAAGATTGATGGATTTCCAAATGTTGGAGAAAGAAAGGAGAAACAGAAACATTAGACCTCTCTTGATAAACTTATTGCCCAAATTACTAAATGGATGGAATCACATAAATGGATGGAATCACAAATGAAGGAAAAGGAGATTTTCGATAGCATGCCAAGGTCATTAGCCAATGCAAATCCTAATCCTTCGGGCATTCTAGGCAAGATTCCCCAATTTGCCTATGAGATTGGTGAGGCTTCACATAAAGGCAATGATCATTTGGGTAATGCAAAGTGGGGGTCGTTATGTAGGTGGAGGTAGTTTCTTTGCTGCAAAAGAACCTATGCTAGGTGTTAGACCTTGGCCCTCCTTTGCTAGTGTTGAGATGGCAAGCTCAACATGTGCCGACCTTGATGATGGACCGCCTGGCTAGATGGGTCCGCATGTCTACACTTAGTACGTTGATGGTCATTATGTTACTCACATGTCCACTGACTTATCACTTTGTAATATATTAAAAGAAAAAAAAAATCACCTTCACGGCGGCGTGTCGAGCGGGAGCATGTGAGGTGGAATGGAGGAGCCAGCAAGCTCCTCGCTGGAGCTTGCTTGGCTCCCTTGCCATGCATGATGACAGGTAAGGGGGGAGAAATTCTCTCTCCCCCTATAAAAAAATAAGAAGGAAGGAGGGAGGGCAGATATACATGAGGACGAGGGGAGCACGCTGCTGCCGTGAGAGGGAGGAATTTTGCCTGTGAAGAAAGGAGAGGGGGACGCACTCGCCATGCTGGCCGACTGGGGCGGAGGATCACGACGCCATGGGGGGAGGGAGGAGCCGCTGCTGTTCCGCAGTTGACTAATGGTCCTCTCACCCCCCCTTTGACTTTTTGGAAGCTTGGAAGCTTCCAAAGGGGGGGTCATCTTAGCCCCCATTCCCCTTGGCCTTTAAACCCCTTTTCACCCTTCGGGTTTTAAAACCCCTTAAGCCCCCTTTCACCCCCCTTCTTGTGCCTCACCAAATTCTCCCTACTACCCCCCCCCCCCCCCCCCAGTGTTTTAAAGGGTCATAAGCCCCTTTTTCCCCTATAAAGGGTGGCTTAAAGGTCCTACTATTACACCCCCCGTGTTTTTTTAAAAAAATCCACTTAGCCCCTTTCCTTAAGCTTTTTTTAATTCGTATTTTATAAATCCTCAACCACATCCCCTTGTGTATTAACCCTTAACCCCCAAACCCTTGGCTTGGGAACCACCCCTCTTTCCTCCATATTTATACCTTCCCTAGCCCTCCCCTTGTGGCGTATTGAAACCCCCTTATAAGTTTGACTTAAGGTTCCTTTGACCTTATTTATAACCTTTACGGTTACTATATCCCCTTAGAAGTTCTCTCCTGCACCTTGTGTTTTTTCCATCCCTTTTCGTTCCTCGTTTGAGCGAGTCATTAAAAGACCATTAAGCCTTCCCCATGGCTTCAATGGGTCTTAATCGTAGAATACTTTGAAACACCCTTTCGAATTTCCCTAACTTCCAAGGAGGGAGCCTTCCAAAAACTACTATCGACAAGCGGTGCAAGGAAGCAACGGTGGAATTCCTCGGAGGAGTTGTAGAGCTGCTTCCACATTCGAAAAAATACAATTGGTTTTGGAGCAAGTCATCTCCCTTTTCGTTCCTCGTTTGAGCGAGTCATCTCCCGGTCCAAGGCGTAGCCGCGGGAGGGTCATTTCCCGGTATCCATGTGGATATCTCACCCCAAAACCAGGTTTTTCTTCTTGGCTTCAATTGGGTTTTAAGTCGATCATGCAAAGAGAAATTGTTAGGGATAGGATATATTTGTCCGAGTTATTTGTAATGAACGAGTTTAGCTTATTTGAATGAATGATAATGTATAGAACTTAGTTTCCTTCGAATTGCATCAAGCATTATAAATTACGAGCAAGATTATCCATTTACTATAGTAGTATATTTTAGTTAAATCCTAAAGGTATAGAAATTATATCTTGCACCATTAGTCTTATTTCTTTCGCAACGAATCATTGTAAATGATTTATTTGGCATGAGTTCATGTGCAATGAAAAAGGAAGTTTAAATTGAACTGTATTGACTGAAAAGTAAATTTTCACAAGGATAGCAAAACTGTGACAAGACGATTAATATTACCTTCCAAAAGATATCCAAACCAATCTAAACATAGAAATATTCATACCCTAAGCACTTGACTACTTTCCTTATTGTAGGGTCAAAAAGATTCGTAAAGATAAAGAACTAGGGCTATCCCCGAGATCCTTAAAAAGAAACCCTAGGCCTGACATACGTCAGCTTAAAGGATCTAAAACGGATTATTCCATCACAGGACTTGCGCAGCAAGTACGAATCATTTAGTCTTGTGATTGATTCACAAGGAGAAAGGATAAAAAACCTCAACAAGGATGGCAGATCCCTACGCAAGTTATCTTGCAAAAGGACGTATTTTTGGATATCCTTCTAAATAAGGAAAGTTGTAAACCAGAAACTAGCATATCTAAGGAACTTTAGGGTTGACCAAGTTGGGTTAATAAGGTACGCCCTACACCAGAATGTAAAGGATCTTGCCAATTTACAAGACACCTTGGGAACGAGTGTTGATACACTCAAAAGGAAAGAACACTTCCTTAGCAGTTTGCCAAACAACACGGTTGATTAATGGAAATGTTTGTACTTGCTAGAGATTTTAGGGCTCTGTTTGAATTATGAATTAAAAATTAAATGAGTACATATACTTCAGGTTAAAGGCCTGAAGGAAGAGGCAGTTTCAGTTACCCCCGACTACCTCCCTAACCCTAACCAAGGGGGTTGTTCACCGCGCTGGGAACGTGGACCTAACCCACCGCGAGAGGTCTCTCCATTGAGCTCTACTTGGAGTAGGAGGACGCTTGGGTGCCAGGGGGGGCTCTGGCCATAAATCCCTCGCCTTCCGGGTCCTGCACAAGAGGCTAACGTGACTGGGGATTGGATCTTGAGGCTCGCATACTAGTTTACAGGCGGAAGCTTGGAATAGTGATCCCTGGGGATTATTGGATAGCCTTCGGGCGGATTATGGATAAGCCTACGGGCGGAACTCCTTGTATTTCAAAGATAAAATGATGAAATGTTAAAAAAAAAAAGAACTTGCTTGATATTGTTTTTCTATGTCACATGATAAGATTACGTGAAGGAACCAATGCTTAACAGGATTAATTAAAGAAGCTGATTGTTATATGTCAAATTAATGTGTTAGATAATTACATAACTAAAACAAACCGAGGAAAGTGCGGAGGATGGACCATGGATCCTACGGTTGGGTGGTCCCGGTTAGCCGGGAACTTTTCTCAAAAATCTCGAAGAACAACGGGATGATCATCATCATCAAAACGAATAACGAGAGCGATGACCTAGAGTTACGTCTTACCCGATTTACGCTGTTTTAGGGGAACGGAATGGGACTATGCCTTATGGCAGAGAGGTTGAGCCTTGCATCCCTCTCCTTTCCCATTTTGCTTGAACCAAGTGCAGCGTGAATCTGCTTTGGACCTGGCGCTTCTGCGTAAAGTAGTTCGCTCGGGTCTGACGCTAGTTGCTGTTAGCTAATGACCAATCAGGAAAACCCTAATTCTGGTCGATCCTAAGTGGGAACGGCCAGGATACTTCCGCTACGTGGTAGACGCGGGAAGACCTAGATAGCAAAAGCTGTAACATGCCATGGGAGTACTGGGCAGAGTTTTCTAGACATCCTTTCCGATGGACTGCTAAGACGTGTCCTGGATGATACTAGTGGATAGGTTACACACTTATTATATTTAGTTTGTTACACCTACCTACAGCTGGTAAAGACATAGTGCTAGTCGATTAGTGTAGTCGGTTATGCATTGTTTGACTTAGTAGGCCACTTTCCTTTATGTTGTATCTTATCTATACTTTGTGTACATTGTATAGTATGTGGAAAAAGAAGAAGAAACCAGCAAGAAAACGTTTTGGCCTCTATCTCTCTTTTTTTATTCTTGAGTGAGCTTCCTCTTGTGTATGCAGTGTGTGTTTGGCGCAACAGCTCAAAAAAGTCCCGCCACCACGCAATTATTAACATGGTATGAGAGCAGTGCCACTAAGAGAGGTTAATTTCAAAGGCTAAAGTGAAGGAGAAGAAGCAAGGTTTGAGCAAGCAAGCAACGGGTAAGAAGCTCTCCCATTCTTCCACTCTCTCTCTTGGATAGTGCCTGTGGAGGCACCACAAGCAGGGTCAAGCAAAAATCTCAAATTGCTGTGAGATTTGGTGTGTGAGAAGATCACTATATATTTTGCAGATTTGTCTTTTAGGGCTGAGGCCCCGTTTTAGAGCTGCAAGGTTGCAGATAGCAGTTTCACGGTACACTATGATTTCGACTGTATTGACCGAAATTGGGTGCGCAGGTTACAGATTGCGAATATGTAATTTTTAAGGTGTTTGGAGGAAGCCAACATACGGTTTATCTGCAAACAGGTTTCAGATTACATGTACTATTGAGCAATGAGTGAAAAAGGTTGCTTGGTGTAGTGCTGTGCACTTGCTGTGAAAGATTGCAAAAGACTAGCTTGTTGTGTTGTATCCTTGTTTATGATAATGGCAGAGAACTGTGGAAATCCCATTATTGAGAAGCTCAACAAGAACAAATACCCTTCATGGAGTTTCCATGTGACGAACTTCCTCATTGGAAAGGGCCTTTATGAGTTTGTTTGAGGTGAAGAAAAGGAGCCAGAGCTAGGTATCCCTCTGACTGCTGATGAATTAAAAGCATGGAAAGAGTGGAATGCGAAAGATAAAAAGGTGATGTAGTAGCTATCTCCAGTCATTGATAATACTATGCTGGGACATATCAGGAATGTAGAAACTTCACATGCAGCTTGGACAATTTTTGAGAGAATGTTTTCAGTAAATACAAAGGCATGAAAGATTCAACTCAAGCAAGAGTTGAATGCCTTGAAGAAAGGGAAAATGTATGTCAATGAGTATCTATTGTCAAGATTGTGGGAGAGAAGGAAGGAGTCTCACTTGTAGCTTTCTTGCTTGCACAATGGGGGAATACACACAAGGGTGGAGGCTGAAAACAGTTTTCCTCTTCTTAGTTGTGGAAGCCAAATGAACTCTCATACAAAGAAAGAGAAGAACCCTGTATATATGGGTCTCAAACCAAACTCAACTAACTAAGGTGGCATACTAACTGAGCCACAAACTAAAGTAGATAAGGATAGCTATCGTGTAGCTATTATTCAGGGGCGGTGTACCAACCGCGTCTGCAACTAACACGTCGGTGACATAAATGCACAACGGTCACCCTGGCGTATCACGAGTGGAGCTCGATATGTCAACACTCCCCCTCGAGCTCAATCCCAATTCCTGCACACCAAGCAGGTCTTTGAACTTGCGCAGCTTCTCTGCGCCCAATGCCTTCGTGAATATATCAGCTACCTGATCCTCTGTGCTGACATAAACTAGATCAATAAGACCTAGTAAAACCCTCTCTCGCACATAGTGATAATGCACCTCAATGTGCTTTGTTCTAGCATGATAGACTGGGTTATTTGCCAAGTGTATACTACTCATGTTGTCACAATAAATGACAACTGGCCCATCTGTAGACTGATGCATATCATAAAGTAGCTTATGCAACCAAGCTACCTCACATGCAGCCATTGCTGCACCCCTGTACTCAGCCTCTGTGCTCGACAAGGCAACTGTAGGCTGTTTCTTGCTGCTCCAAGTGTTTGCAGCACTCCCAAAAGAGAACACATATCCACTGGTAGATCGTCTATCAGAAATACTACCAGCCCAATCAGCATCAGTGTATCCATGCAACTGTATCTGAACCCCAGTCTCATAAAATAGTCCATACTGCAATGTGGACTTCACATACCTGAGTATGCATCTAGCCGCATCCAAATGTGGTTTCCTTGGAGCCTGCATAAACTGACTTACCAATCCAACAGCATAGCTCAAATCCGGCCTGGTAATAGTCATATAAATCAAGCTTCCTACTATGCGTCTGTACATAGTAGGGTCTTCCAGAAGCTCACCTGCATCCGCGCTCAGCTTTGCATTCTGCTCCAAAGGAACTGAAATAGGCTTACAGCCTGTCATCCCATATTTGGATAGCATGTCCAATCCATACTGCCTCTGCAAGAGCTGTATCCCACTTGGTGATCTAATCACCTCAATGCCCAAGAAATAACGCAGCTCTCCCAAATCCTTCATCTCAAACTTCTGCTTCAATAGCATTTTCACATGAAGGATATCTTCATCACTGTCACCTGTCATAATCAAATCATCAACATAAATGGCAAGTAGCATAATATCTTTCTCTGTTTTTCTCACATAAAGTGAGAAATCTGCCTTGGAAATCTGAAAGCCAATAGTGACAAGATACTATCCTATCTTGTCAGACCATGCTCTAGGTGCTTGCTTCAAGCCATACAAGGCTTTCTTCAACCTGCAAACAAACTCAGGATGAACAGCATGCACATAACCTGGTGGCTGCTCCATATAGACGTCTTCTTGCAAATCACCATGCAAGAAGGCATTCTTTACATCCATCTGATGTAAAGACCATCCCTTTGATGCAGCCATAGCAATGACTGCTCTTACAGTTGCCATCCTTGCAACCGGACTGAATGTTTCTTCATAGTCAATGCCATATGTTTGTGCATACCCCTTGACTACTAATCTTGCCTTGTATCTGTTCACAGAACCATCAGCATTGTGTTTCACCTTATAAACCCACTTACAGCCAATTGCATTCTTACCTTTAGGCAAAGGTACCAATTCCCATGTAGTGTTTGCTTCCAAGGCATCCATTTCTTCATCCATGGCTTTCTCTCATTTTTCTTTTCCCATGGCTTGCTCAAAAGAAGTGGGCTCTGGTTCCTGTATCACCTTGACCATATATGCATAGTGAATGGCTGTAAATCCATCATATTTCAGCCTATCCATAGGATACCTAACTCTGGTAGACCTGCGCAAAGTGGGTTCACTCCCAGGTGCTCTCAAAACATCCCTAGTCTTCCTTACTCCAGGTGTAACAATAGAAGGAATACCCAACTCATCATCAATGCTCTGTTCTGAGCCACTGGATTCTCCATCCACATAAGAGTGACCTGCATTCACATCAAACATGGGCTGATCAACCTTCTCTTTTCCTTTTCGTGATACCTGCATACCACTATCTGCATTACTTTGAGAAGATTCTCCTGATCTCAATCTGCCTGTCCATGGCGAAGAATGTGAACCACTGCTAGAGGACGCTCCAGGTCCACTAATATTTTGTGACTGCTGCTGTGAATTCTGTGCAGCATTACCATTTTGTGCATCTACATCATCAATCACATTTACTGGTTTATACCAGCTACTCATCTCATCAAAAACAACATCTCTGCTCACTGTAAACTTACGAGTAGAAGGGTTATAGCATCTATACCCTTTTTGCTGCAGAGAGTAACCAATAAAGATGCACTTCTCAGCTTTTGGATCCAACTTGGATCTCAACTCATCTGGCACATGTACATAGGCAATGCAACCAAAAATTTTCAAATGAGAAATATCTGGTTTCCTACCAGTATACCTCTCCTCTGGAGTCATTCCATGTATTGCTGCAGTGGGAGTCCTGTTCATTATGTAGACTGCTGTAGCAACTGCTTCAGCCCAATAAAAATCTGGCAGGTCTTTTTCATTGAGCATGGCACGAGACACCTCTCCAATATGTCTGTTTTTTCTTTCTGCAATTCCATTTTGCTGTGGGGTATGACTGCATGAATATTGCTGCTTTATGCCATGCTCCTGCAAGAACCTTGCAAACTCATTTGAGAGGTACTCTCCCCCTCCATCTGACCTTAGGCATTTTATCTGCAGACCTGTTTCTTTTTCAACCATAGCTTTAAGAGTTTTGAAATGCCCAAAAACTTCACTTTTCTTTTTCATAAAATACACCCAAACTTTTCTGCTATAGTCATCAATAAAACTGACAAAATAATGACAGCCTCCAAGAGATGCAGCTTTAGTAGTCCACACATCAGAGTGGATTAATTCCAATGGCTTCTCACTCTCTTGAACATGTCTAGGAAATGGTTTCCTTGCCTGTTTTCCAAACTGACAGGCTTCACATACCTTATGCATTTCTGCAACCTTGAACTTAGGCAATCCTGCAACAATATTTTGGGCCTGCATTGATTTAAGTCGCTGTACATTAACATGACCAATGCGTTTATGCCAGATATCAATATCTGCAACTACACCGGTCCCATGTGCAAACATTGTTGCACTCAATTGAGGCATGTCTGCATCCAATGTAAACATTCTGCCCTTCTTCTTTCCTTTTGCTATCAAGCGACCTTTATTTTTCATATCCTCAACAAAGCATCCATGAGGATTAAATCTGACCTGCAAGCCCTGCTCAACCATTTGACCAACAGAAACCAGATTCTTGGTGATATTCGGGACATGAAATACATCGGATAGGTATTTCTTTTTCCCATCCTGCATAGACAAGGGAATTTTTCCTATCTGCATAATAGGATGTGCAGTATCATCACCAGTCTCCACAAATCCTGGTTTTTCCATTTTCCTTGCATCCTCCATCCATTCTGCATGACCTGTCATATGGTTTGATGCACCTGAGTCAACATACCATACATCGTTGCTTTCTTCTCCACTTGTCACAGAATTGTTCATGTGCTGCACCATGAACAAATGCTCATTTCTGTCATCACCCTGTCTACTAGAAGATGCATAATTCCCTTGTTGCAGTTTTCCATTCATGATGTCATTCTGCTTTTTATAGCAGTCTTTAGCCATATGACCCATTTTACCACAGTAGTAGCATTCAACATTACTGTTTGTATTTTGGCCTCTTTGCCATCCACCACGACCTCTTTGGCTCCCCCTGCCTCTAGAGTTACCACGTCCTCCTCCATAGGACTGGTTTTCTTGAGTTTGCTGCATATTCTGATTTCTACCACGGCCTCCAAATCGGCCTCCTCTACCTCTGCCTCTACCTCTTCTAGCATTTGAGTAGAAGACAGCTTCTTTTGAAGTTCCTCCTGAAGAAGATGCACCACCATTTCTCTGCTCCTCAGAAATTAGAAGAGCAATCAACTCCTCAAAATCAGGAAATCTTTCACGGACGGAAATGGATGTCCGAAATTGCGCATAATCCTTTCCTAGACCATTCAAGGTCACAGAAACTAAATCATCATCTTCCATTGGCGACCCAATGGAAGCAAGTATATCTGCAATCTTCTTCACCTTCATGTGGTAGTCATTGATGCTCATATTTTCTCTTTGCACATTGTGCAACTCTTGCTTGAGCTGCATTTTCCTTGCTTGCGTATTTGTGCTATACATCTTTGACAGAGTATCCCATGCCTCCTTTGGCGTACTTGCATCCTGAATATGCACAATCATAGAGTCTGAAATGCTGATAGACAGCCAATACATAACTTTCCTGGCTCTCTCATGCCATGCTTTAAATGCCTGCATTTGTTGTTGATTGGGAACATCAGGAAGAACTGGTTCTTCTTCATTTCCTGCAACAAATTCCCAATATCCTTTTCCCATAAGGAAATTCGTCATTCTAAACTTCCATGCTTGGAAGTTGTTCTTGTCAAGCTTTTCAGTGACAATCTGTGAAAGAGAATCAGATGCCATTACAGAAGACTGCAAAAAATTCTGTCACTGCAAAAACCACAGCTTCACCCTCACAAGGGAAAATCTGCAAAACTGTAGAACAGTGGCTGCACAGCATAAAACTGGGACGTTTCCTGAGTGCGTGCAGAAAACTTCCGCCTCCAAAACAGGCCCCGAAATGGCCTCAAATGAAAAAAACAGGGTCGCCAAGAGCTAAAGCTCTTTCCCGCAGCATATACTGCCCTCTTGCTTCACCGCGAAGGGCGTCTCAACCTGAGACAATGCACTCCTGCACTTTCCGGCTGTGCTACCTGCAGAGATCTGCTCCCAAAAACAAAAAATGAAAGCAACACTGCTCCTCTTACCAGAACACCGCGAGCTTGGCTTGCTTTCTTGAGCTCCTTACCACGAACAAGGCTCTGATACCATGTCAAGATTGTGGGAGAGAAGGAAGGAGTCTCACTTGTAGCTTTCTTGCTTGCACAATGGGGGAATACACACAAGGGTGGAGGCTGAAAACAGTTTTCCTCTTCTTAGTTGTGGAAGCCAAATGAACTCTCATACAAAGAAATAGAAGAACCCTGTATATATGGGTCTCAAACCAAACTCAACTAACTAAGGTGGCATACTAACTGAGCCACAAACTAGAGTAGATAAGGATAGCTATCGTGTAGCTATTATTCAGGGGCGGTGTACCAACCGCGTCTGCAACTAACACGTCGGTGACATAAATGCACAACGGTCACCCTGGCGTATCACGAGTGGAGCTCGATATGTCAACATCTATTGAAGGTGAGGAGCATTGCAGATGCTTTAGCAGCAATTGATGCAATACCAAATGATGATGATTTGGTTTCATCCACTATGAGTGGCCTTAACAATGAGAAGGCATGGAAATCATTTGTTACTTCAGTATATGTACGAAAGCCATTTTCAGATTTTGATGAGCTGATCTCTCTCATGATTATTGAAGAGATCAATATGCAAGGTGATTTTTCTAAAAGAAATGGTGAACAAGTCCAAGCATTTTACTCGAGTTCATGAAGGGGATGTGGTAGATCCTCTCCAAGAGGCCATGGTACGGGACGTGCTGGCGATAACCAGCAAAAAAGGTTCAATCAACAGTTTGGTGAAATGCAGGTTTTCGGAGGTAGAGGAAACTTTAGAGGTAGGGGGAGCTCTAAAGGAAGAGGTGCATGGAAAAATAGAGATTCTAGAAATTTTGCTATTGTTTGCCATTATTGTGGAAAAACATACCATATTGCAGCCCATTGCTATGCAAAAAAGGATGATATTTGCAGTGGTAAAATGCAGCAAGGAAACTATGCATCGTCTTTATGACAGAATGAAGACAAAAATGAGCATTTGTATGTTATGCAGCATATGATGAATGCAGCACATGATGATGTATGGTATGTGGATTCAGGTGCATCTAATCATATGACCAGTCATGTTGAATGGTTTGGAGAGATATAGGACTTATAAAACCCAAGTTATGTGCAGACAGGTGATGATTCATGCCACCCAATTTCACACATTGGAAAGGTTCCCTTGTCCTTGTTGATGGCTAGACAAAGAGTCTGACAGATATATTACATGTGCCATCAATTACAAAGAATCTAGTGTATGTTGGCCAAATGGTAGAGCAGGGATTGCAGGTCTGATTCAATGCAAAAAGGTTATTTTGTAGAAGACTTTAATGATAAGTACAGGTTGGTCACAAAAGGAAGTAGAGTTTGCCGAATGTTCACTTTGGATGCTAGAATTTGTGCAATGGATGCTGCTATGTATGCTAAAGAAAAAGGAGTAGTTTCATATATTGAAATATGGCATAAACGTATTGGACATGCAAATGTGCAAAGACTGAAACTAATGCAGTCTAGAGGATTGGTTATAGGGTTGCCTTCATTTAGAGTTGCAGAATTGCATAAAGTTTGTGAAGCATGCCAGTTTGGTAAGCAGGCAAGACAACCCTTCTCGCATGATAGAGAAGTTAGTAGAAAAATAGTTGATGTAGTGCATACAGATGTTTGGGGGCCTACACAAAATGTATCTCTTGATGGTAGCAAATACTTTGTCACATTTATTGATGACTGTTCAAGGAAGTTAGCAGGTATAAAGCTAGGTTGGTTGCAAAAGGCTATGCTCAAACATATGGCATAGATTATGAAGAGACATTCAATGTAGTTGCTAGGATGGCAACTGTTAGATGTGTTATTGCCTTGGCAGCAGCCAAAGATTAGAGTTTGTAGCAAATGGATGTGAAGAATGCCTTTTTGCATGGTGAATTGTCAGAAGAAGTGTAAATGGAGTAGCCAACAGGTTTTAAGGATTTAGATCATCCCACATATGTGTGCAGGTTAAAGAAGGCGCTCTATGGGCTGAAGCAAGCACCTAGAGCATGGTTTGACAAGATTGGAAAGTATCTTGTCAATATTGGATTTTGTATTTGTGATGCTGATCACTCACTTTATGTGAGAAAGGGAGATGCAGGTTTGGTCATCATATTCATCTATGTGGATGGCTTGATTATTACAGGTGACAGTGACAATGGGATTGTTGAAGTTAAGGACTTCTTGAAGAAGAAGTTGGAGATGAAAGATTTGGGTGAGCTGAGATACTTTCTTGGTATTGAGGTGATTAGATGTGATGATGGTATATGATTGTCCCAAAGGCAGTATGGCTTGGATATGTTATCCAAGCATGGTATGACTGCATGTAAGCCTCTTTTAGTACCATTGGAGCAAAATGTGAAGTTTAGTGTTGATGTTGGAGATGAGATAGAATACCCTACTATGTTCAGGAGGATAGTAGGGAGTTTGATTTACATGACTATCACAAGGCATGACTTGAGCTATGTTGTTGGCCTTGTCAGTTTGTTTATGCATATGACTACAAAGCCTCATTTGGATGGAATTAGACGTATATTGAGGTGTGTGAAGTCCACTTTACATTATGGACTTTTTTATGAGGCAAGCAATAAGAACATACAAGTCTTTGGATACATAGATGTAGATTGGGCTGGTAGCATGTCAGACAAAAGATCTACAAGTGAATTCATGTTTTCCCTTGGTAGTGCTCCAATTACATGGAGCAGCAAAAAGTAACCTATAGTTGCTTTATCAAGTAGAGAGGCTAAGTATAGAGGTGTTGATATGGCAGCATGTGAGCTGATATGGATGCAAAAGTTATTAGGTGATTTGGACGTGCAGGGAGATGGTCCAATTGTCATTCATTGTGACAGCATGAGTAGCATACAGCTATCTAGGAATCCAGTGTTCCATGCTAGGACAAAACACATTGAGGTGCACTACCACTTTGTGAGAGAGAAGGTACTTGCAAGAGAGATTGACTTGGTATATGTCAACACACATGATCAAATAGCTGACATTTTCACAAAGGCATTGGGTGCAGAGAAGCTTCAAAAGTTTCGAAGCTTACTTGGAGTTGCAGAGATAGAGTTGAGCTTGAGGGGGAGTGTTGAGATGGCAAGCTCAACAAGTGCGGACATTGATGATGGAACACCTAGCTAGATGCATCCGCACGTCTACACTTAGCACATTTGTGGTCATTATGATACTCACAAGGCCACTGACTTATCACTTATTATATTTAGTTTGTTACACCTACCTATAGCTGGCAAAGACATAGTGCCACTCGATTAGTGTAGTCGGGTATGCACTATTTGACTTAGTAGGCAGGCCACTTTCCTTTATGTTGTATCTTATCTATACTTTGTGTACATTGTATAGTGTGTGGAAGAAGAAGAAGAAACCAGCAAGAAAACGTTTTGGCCTCCATCTCTCTTCTTGTGTTCTTGAGTGAGCTTCCTCTTGTGTATACAGTGTGTGTTTGGCGCAACAGCTTAAGCAAGTCCCCCCACCACATGATTCTTGATAGCTAGGAACTACTCTAACAATGGTAGTTATGGTGGTACCAATAATGATCGGCCTCATGGTGTTGGATAGCCAAATCATGGTGATAGAGAGTTGAGAGATAAGATTATACTGTCTAAGTATAATGGTATCTTCTTTCCCATCAAACCTTAAGTAGTGGCCCTGAAATGGATTTCTAAATTGGAGGATTGTTTTAGCATATTCCAAAGGAGAGAGAAATATTGAAAGTAGAGAGAGAAACACATGAAATGAGAGGTGGAAGCTATAGAAGTTGAGAGAGAGAAGATGCAGATGAAGTGACTTTGTATTGTTATGAATGGTAAAAAGTAAAAGTCTCTTACACCTTTTATACCAACCAATGTAGCTAATATTTTCCCACATCATTACAACCAATTTCTTATATTCTTGTAAAGAAGTGAGCTAGGAGAGAGAAATAAGAGCGAGATGATTGCAAAAGAGAGAGAAGAAGAGTACAAAGGAGAGAGAAATATTGAAAGTAGAGAGAGAAAGACAGGAAATGAGAGATGGAAACCATTGAAGTTGAGAGAGAGAAGATGTAGATAAAGAGACGTATTATTATGAATGATGAAAAATAAAAGTCTCTTATACCTTTTATACCAACCAATGTAGCTAGTATTTCCCTGCATCATAATTCCCAGTTTCTTACATTCTATCCCATTTCCTGTCTCTCTCTCTACTTTCAATATTTGTCTCTCCTGTACACTCTTCTTTGCTCTCCTGCACAATTATCTCTATCGTCTGACTGCGAGAATCAAACCATCGCGTCCGATCCAATTCGAGCAGTCAGACCCAATGCCAAGATTGGACCACGTGTCCTAGTCTAAAAATTAGACCAACTACAAGGATCGGACCACTTTTCCTAGTATGAGAATCAGACCATTGGTCCTAGTGCCACAATCGGACCACTTGTCCTATCGCAAGAGTTGGGACCCCCTTTTCGACTAGGAAAATCGGACTAAAGTAGAAATCAGACTGTCCGATTTTCACAATTGAACCACCCTGTCCGAGTCTCGAAATTGGACCACCCTGTCCGAGTCTCAAAATTGGACGGTCCGATTCTCAGCACTTCACCAGAACTTAAAATAGAGGGTTTTTGAACCTACCTAGCAGTCCTCACCAGCCTGTTCACATCTCTAACCCCCCTTGAAAACCCAATTTAGCCCTTAGAAGCCAGAGACTAAACATGATAACCAAGGATTCACCCCAAATAGCTAGACACTGAGCGGACCAAATTTAGAACTTGACTTTTGGTAACCAACCAACCAACCCTAAAGCAGAATAGAGAACGCAGCATGGACTTTTAGTAAGACCTTAGATCAGCCTAAACCTCCGCTCAATTGAGACAGTACAAGTTTGCGAGCTCCAAAGCAGTCAACAGTTTTGGGAGAGAGAGAACTCTAGCATACAGGATAAGGGAAAGAGTGTTGACCAAGGCCAGGAGTTGGTTGAGGTGAGAATGGAGCTTGCACGATTACAGGACCAAATGAGAAAACCTGTGTGGTCACATGTGCAATGTATACAGTGTGGCAATAACCACTTCTGAGCAAGTGCCAAGATCATAGATCTAGGCCATGCTCAAACTGTGGTAGGTTCGATCATGACACATTACATTTCAAACTACCAAGGAGATTCCCATATGCGCAGCAATACAACCCTCCATACTTAGCAGCAATACAACCCTAAACCCTAAACCTCTTTGGTAGGGGAGCCCAGTTGGTGCTTCTAGCACCAAATGACGCAAGACCAACCATTCCTAGGCTAGAGATGAACCCAACAGGCATACCGAGACCACCAGGGC
Organism: Lygodium microphyllum; assembly: GCF_053477565.2. Taxonomy (NCBI): domain Eukaryota; kingdom Viridiplantae; phylum Streptophyta; class Polypodiopsida; order Schizaeales; family Lygodiaceae; genus Lygodium; species Lygodium microphyllum. The sequence continues at coordinate 12,118,196 of NC_141143.1, forward strand.
CCTATGTAACCCATCCACCGAGTGACGCTCCTGTTCTCTATGTGGAAGAACCTAGCGAAGAGGAGACCTACATGAACCCATACATATCCTATGATGAGGAAGGCAATCCAGTCTTGATGGACTACCAACCAATACTGGTGATGGCACCTGGTAGATGAAGAGGCAAAGGCTTTGGAGGACCAAGCCAAGATCCAATCTCATGCTAGACTTGTGGTCATCCAGGCCATATTTCATCACACTGCCCGGAAAGGGAATAGGAAAACAAGGACAAAGCTAACCTTCGATGCATCGAGTGTGGAGTCACACACCTATTTCCTGACTGTCCTAGACGGAAGCCATCAACTAGTTCTGCCAACATGCCCTCAGTACCCTTGGGGTTGTTTGGTGTGGAGACCTTTGGTAGTGAGGATATGCCCATCCCACTACATGTCATGATGCGAGCATAGACAAAACAAGCATGCATCTCATTGCCTAGGCTAAGTAACCTGGATGCAACCTCGTTGGGAAAGAAAAGCCAGAGGAGAAGGAGAAAGAGAAGAGATGCAAAGATTACCCTTAAGACTGAGGAAGCTACAACGCTAGTGACAAGAAAAAGGGTCACTGATATAGAGGCAAAGACCTCAGCTCCTAAGACAACACAACTAGGGAGTGCCAAGGTAGGGGAATACCCCCAACCCAAACGGCAACTTGAGGCTATAGCCAAAGTCAAGGAGTAGGTCAAGGATGCCTGAGAACACCTTAAGGATGTAGAGCCCATACTAGAAGACCAAATTGAAGATCTCTCTAGTGTGAGTACACCCGTTTCACCGTCACAACCTCAATCAGGGAATGCACCCACACCACATGAGATGCCACAGAGGCAAGACCAGGAAGAAGCATGTCAGCAAGCTAACCAAGACATATGGCCAAAGAGTGTTTAACAAGGAGGAAGGCAACCACCCAGCAATCTCCTCACCACTTTAGTAACCACGCCAGTAACCTTGAGCCTAGGAGATCTGCTTTGGCAGCACCCTTCCTTATGGCAAGAATTAAAGCACCGAATGGAGGGAAAAGAGGAGCACACTGCTGCTGACTTGCAAGAGCAGGACATAGTCACGCAGATTCCAAGCCTAACGCTACACTCAGTTCCAAGATCACTACATGAGACGAGAGTGAAGAAGAGTTAGACACGATAGAATATGACACAAAAGGGAGAATGATTGAACAGATCAAGGCAAACTCTAGGCCTAGAAGGGAAAGGGCAGGCTGGAATGAAAGAGGAGTCATGCAGATGGAGTGTGATAGATCTTGCTTGGAGCACATAGGAGCCATGGATTACGAGCAGGCAGGAGTGGCGCAACCATTGGTAGTTCTAGTGCTTAAGACGGATACACCTACTAAATTACGACCCCCTGGTGAATCTCCTTCCTCAAGCAAGGGATGTGAGTTTAACTCGGAGTCAGAAGTCAGTACGAAGAGTGATCCCGAAATATCCCAACCCTCTAAGGTCAGATGCACCAAAGGGGACTTTCCAGTTCACCTAAAAGTGTAGATGGCTAAAGGAGGAGGCCAGGAAGCGAACTAAGGACTCAGAAGCAGAGAGTCAAAAGAAGCCATAGGATCTCCCCAAACACTTCAAAAAGTTTAAGAAGGGTGATAGAGTGGTGATTCTGCTAGGAGCAAAGAGACAAGGGAAAACCAATGAGCCAATTGATGGAAATGCCAAGGTCAAGGAAGTCAACTTGGTAGGGGAAGGCGAGAAGCCTCAACCTGTGTTCATTGCTGATGACTTGACCAAGGATGAGGAGGCTAAACTTGTTGCTCTCCTACAAGAGTATGTCGACGTGTTTGCCTGGTCCTTGGAGGAACTTAAAAGAGTCAATCCTAGGGTTGTGACCCATAATATTTCAATGGTTCTAGATGTGATGCCAACAAAGCAACAACCTTACCCTATGAATCCCAAACATGCCTATGGAGTGAAGGAGGAAATCGATAAGATCATGAAGGCAGGATTCATATATGAGATTAAGCACACGAATTGGGTATCACCTATAGTGATCGTTATGAAAAAGAATGGTAAAATTTGAGTGTGCATGAATTACAAGAAAGTTAATGCTGCTACAAAGAGGGACAACTACCCCTTACCGTATATTGAGCATATGTTGGAGGGGGTAGCAGGCAAAGAAGTCTACACCTTCCTGGATGGCTTCTCTTGCTATAATCAAGTGCAAGTGCACCCAGACAATAGGCACAATACTGCCTTCACCACATAGTGGGGTGTATTCCCCTACATTGTTATGCCCTTTGGGCTAATGAATGCGCCTGCGACCTTTCCACAATTAATGTGCACCATCTTGAAGGATATGCTTAGACGCGAGCTAGAGGTGTTCATAAACGACTTATGCGTACACTCTAGTTGGGCCAAACACTTAGAAAAGTTGACAGTTGTCTTTGAACGGTGTCAGTTATACAACCTAACATTGAACCCCTTAAAGTGCTAGTTTTGGGTAAAGCACGGATGTATCCGAGGGGCTGTAAGGAGCCCTACCCCGAGACCTATGGATCACTTATTGATCAAGCGTTTCAAGCCAAGTAGCCATGGCTACCTCTCACATAGCCGACGTGCAATGCTAACCTTACGGGTGTAGTGATCTTACCTTGATGCTCGATCGAGTCCTCTCCTCTCTCTTGCACTCCGATAGCTCCACGATCCTTGTGACAAGCTCAAGCAACCTCAAGCTCTCTTCATTAAGCTCCGTCCTCCATAGCCGTGCGAGAGAAGAGAAGAGAAAGGGAATAAGATAAGATAAAGAGAGAAGATGGGGAGCTTCCTCTCTACAATCCCTCATTCTCACACACTCACTTTCTCACTCCCTCACATTCCCTCAATCCCTCACCCAAGCACAAGCAAGAAGGCAAGAACAAGAGAAGAAGAAGATGAAGCTTTGGCCACACACAAGAATGAGCTTCTCATTCACTTTTGAACTTTATATACATGCCCCACTTTTTATATGGCCATTCATTAGCCTAGGCCCTCTTTTCCCTCCCACCATTCTAACTTATCCCATTCCCAACTAGTGCATACAATTTGCACAGGACTGAGCCTGACACTCTTTTACAAGCATTTGGGAGCACTTTCACAATTAATGGTGCGCTTTTACTCATTTCTTTTCTCGAGGTGACATTGAGGCCTTCTAGAGAGGTCGTCATTCAAATTTTTGAGGGTCTAACTTCCATCCGGGGCCCCTTTTCCTTCCTTTGTCCTATGCCCTTTTGGTTATCTCCTTCTTCCATTTTTCTGCTCCTCTACTCCATTTTCCACTCCTTTGTATTGTGGTAAACATTACCCCCTCCAAGCTCAGTGTCAATCCCATGGTGCTGTGTGTGTGGAGTAGTGGGGTAGTTGGGATTGTTGCTGAGTGGAACCCGTGGGTAGATGACCACAATCAAAAGGTGTTGTTGTGAGTAAGAGGTGATGGAGTTTGATTAACGATGACTCATGAAAAAACTTCTGGCCAGTAGCAGATGTCGTGGATGATATTCTTTAGTTGAGTAGCCATTCACTGAGTCACGATCATAGCTTGTAAGAGAAAGTTGTGCACTCCCTAAGGGGTATGTCTGTCTCATGGTGTGGTGTAAGTGCATGTGTAGTGGAACTCGGAGATGGGTCTAACCTTGGGTAAGCCCTTGGTAATTTCCCACACTTGAGGACCCAATTTGTGTGTTGTTGAAGGTGTTGTGCAAAACTTGGGGTGACAGGTCTGGAAGTCCTGCCCTTGATGTGCCCCAAGCATGAAGTGGGGGAGGGGCTTGGTATGAATCCTAGGTGTAGTGAGTGAAGTGAGCCCTCGTGCTTTTTTTCTTGGTGGAGAATTTCATATAGGCAAGATGTCCTGGCTAATGCCTATCATCTTCAGCTGGATTATGAGGTGGTCACAAGCATTGGGATAGGAGTGCACTACTTTGTAGATATTCTTTAATAGCGGCCCAGGACTTTAGAGGTGTGGATGATAAGAAAGGATGATTGCACCTCGTGAAGCGGGTATCACTCATATCCTCTAAGATTTCTAGGCAAAAGGAGGGAAGCAGGTTTGCCCTCATCATTAATCTAGTCATGGCTCTACTATCTATTCCTAGGTTGATGTCTAAAAAGAGTGGAGGAAGGTTCACTTCCTCGACTGTGGGTCTCTACATTAGTAGTAACTTGATAAGCCTAAGATAATTATAGGTGGTTAAGAAGGCTAGATCTGGGCAAGAAGAAAAATCCGCGAGGAAGTGGTTGATAGATGGGAGGAGATCCTCTAACCTAAAGACTAGACATTCCTCGGGGCTCCGGGCATTAATGTTATATATCTTAGGAAAGTCAAAATCCCCACGAATGTTTTGATCATAATCCACTCCATGCCTACGGGGGTAGGGCATGTAGATGGGGTCGTTGCATTCTTCAGGGAGCAAGCTGCAGAAGGCGGTCCAAGAGTCAAAATTGGTATCTCAAATCCTCCTCCGCCACTTCAGTTGTGCCTCATAGCCTTGGACAGTTTTGGGAACCTTGTTTACCTTGTCTTGCCAGTAGTTTGCAGGCTCTTGCCTCCATCTGGTTATTATGAGGCTTCTTTCCTCTATCCACATGTTTGCAAGATCATTAGCCAGATCCTTTATCTTGGATAGAATGCCTAGAAGCAATGCACGGTCCAAAGAGCGTGGTTAAGCAAATGAAAGTTAAAATGGCCTCGTCTGGAACTCCCGTTCATGCCATATGACCAATTCCTGAGGCCAATTGATAGGATAGGGATCCCCCCATAGTGGCACTGGCTCTTCAAGGAATCATCTTCGTAGTGATTATACTCTGCATTGGGCTTCCTTTGCTAGTTACTGTCTCCTTCTTTTGGCTGCCACAATGCACTCGGGCATGTGGGCATCTTTGGGCTCTTTAGGTGGGAGGTCTAGTAGAGGCAGATTGGGCATTCTTTGTTGCTCTTCTTCAGCATCTTGCTCAAAGTCCGGACCCTCTTCGACATTCTGCTCATCAACTGTTGGGGCCACTTGTGGTGGTGGTGGGTGCTCATGCTCTTTAAACCAAAGTTCCTTAATCTCAACAGTGGAGAGGCCGACATCGAATATGTAGTGAAATTGCTATTCTTTTGTGATTCCTGTGCCTATTGGAAGATCCCATTCTTGAAGGCCATACCTTAGTGCTCCGGTGGTCAGTTCTAGCTTCCTTCTTACCTTTTCCACTGAATCATTACCCTCTGTCTCAGTGACATGTAGTACTGTGCTGAGGAAGGCTTGCCTTTGTGCATTGGCACATACATTAGCAGCTTCTACCTTAGCAAAGCACTCTCTCACACTCAACCCCACCACCAAGCATTCTGTTAAATACATAACTCTTTCAAAATTGTTCTTTTCCCACTCACGGGCTCTCTTGTCCATCTTCTTTCTTCCCTTCTCCAGCTCACTTACCAAGGTCTTCACAACCTACTGCTGCTCATTTGTTAAGAACCAGAGTTGGTTCCTTTCCCTATATTTTCGAGCCAACTGTTCTTCAATAATTTATTTTACCTGATTTGCAATGATGAATCTTTTTTCTGCCTCAACAATTAGTTTTGACTTTTCTTGCACAAGCTGCTCGTGACTTTGGACCTCTGCAAGGTGCAATCTTCTTTGGATAAAGGCCATGGCCATGAGGGCCTCTATGTCTCCCTTGGCAATCTCCAATCACCTTGCAGTTGTTGTGTCTCATTTTGCAGCCTTTGTGCTTTTGCTCCGAGGGCTGCCAGCCTTTCCCGTTCTAGGAACTCTATCTCTCTCTCCAATCTGTCTTGTTCTTCAAGTCCATACCATAGTGAAAAAGCTATGGCATCCTCTTGTCACTCACTTGGCCCACCCTCTTGAGCTGCTATATGTCCGTACCTCTCCAGTTTAGTAGTTCTCTGTTCCAAGTCAGCATACTACTGCACTAGTAACTTTAAGCTCCGCTGCTCTGCCACCAGGTTTTGCTCTTTATCTTCCAACCTTTGTCTTAGGTGGCTCTCATTGTCCTGGGCTTCCTTGGTTTTTTTTCTTCCAGCTAATCTTGTAGCGCTTTCACCTCCCTTCTTGGGTTGGCTCCTTGCTTTGAAACTTTTAGCCTTAAGGACGCTAAAGTTTCCTTTTCTTTCTCTAGATCCACCAAGGCCACCTTCTTTTCTTCTTTCGCCTTGTCCAATTGTGCTAGAAGCTCAGCCACATAAGCATCATAGTCGGCACTAGGTGGCATGGGAGTAGGGGTTGTAGTGGTTGATGCCTCTATCTTTTGTCATTTTGTGGTAGCGGGCCTTTTTTACTCCGACTTCCAGTACAATCTTAGCCACTTTAGTGACAAGTAGCTTCATCATGCTCATCAGTTGGGCCGTGTCTAGAGAGATGTGGGTTGCGGGGTGGTTGTGGTTGTGGTGTCGGTTGGTACTGGCACGAAGGAGGAAGGTAGGGGGTGCAGCAAGGACTTGCCCTTGCCTACAACCATTAGGGCTGCTTCCACACTACCACTTGCTTCAGCCTCATGGTAGGGACTCAAAGGGTCGATCTCTCCTCCCCCATGGGTTTCTTCAACAAATCTACGAGTGGCCTCTACCAACGCAGGAAGTTCTTTCATTCTTAGCTCGTCGACTTCCTCCTCTGCTCTTCTTTGCCTCTCTTCTTCTACCCTCTTTGATTCTTCTCTAATTCTTTCGAGTTCTTCCTCTTATTTTCTCCTTCATTTCTCCTCCACTCTCCTTGACTCTCTTTGAGCCCTCTCCATCTCGGTGTGCTCTTCTTTGCTCAATCTTTCTTCCTTCTTCTATTGGCTCTTGTCAGTCTTCTTTTGCTTCCGTGGTTTAGCCACTTGAGTGGGTGGTACCTCCGGCTCTCCTTTTTTGCTTACTATCTTTTCACTCGAGCCCTCTTCATCGTGGTGAGGTGAGCTTTGGTGCACAGCATGCTCTTCATCTACACCGGCATCCTTGATAGCCTCATCGATGACTGCCATCAGGACACCTTCGTATCTGATTGTGGAGGCTTTCAAAGCAGGCTTTTTCCTTGCGGATCGTGCAGTAGAGGCAGGAGATGCCCCACCAGCTGGTGCTACACCTGGAGCTAGGAGTGCGGCTGAACTCTTGATAGTTTTAGAACAAAGCCATTCCAATCCACCTCCTCTGGAACTCCTACAGTTATTCTTTCTAGCAATGGCACCCCGATTCTATTCATTAAAGCATTGTATCTGTGTCCTGAGAAAAGGGAGTGGACCATTTTAGCTTGCATCCTTGTTGCAGGGTCTGGAATATCAGCCAAACTAATTCCATCCACTGTGTGCATGTCCTCTTTTTTGACTCCCATCATGGTATACACATCTCTTTTTGGGTGCCTCTCCTTCTTGGGCACCAGCCCCAAGGCTTTCTCGACAATAGTTGCATTAAGGGGCACTTGCACCCTTCTTTTCTGGTCACCAGTCCTTACTGTGACCGTGCCACAGCTCCTACCTTCATCAAAGCTCCTTAAGAAGTCAGTGCATATGCAGTAATCTACAGCCTGTCCGACCTTTTCCACATACTTTCAGAGGTTGCATTTGTCCACCAACTCCTTCACTGCCGGCTCTTCCAAGATGGCTTCATCTAAATTCATGATATATTTGAATGTGAATTGGCTAAATCCATCTGTCTCAACACTAATTCCATACTTTGTCAGCTCCTCTTCAGTGAATGGAAGTTTACCCTGTCCTGCCATGATAGGTGCCTGTCATCATACCATGCCAAAATTAGCATTATGAATTGACTCATCACTAACAAAAACCCAAGAAAGAATGCGTGTGACAATTTGCCATGATGCTTCAGAGGCATGAAAATTGGAAATAATTCAAAAGCAACGTCTATTTTCTCCTTGCATTCTTTCCTATTTGAATTAAGTTCATCATTTTCATCCATTATACATCTTGCTACATCACTTGGCTCTCACTTTGCTCCCCCACTCCCCCCCCTTTCCTTAAGTTTTAAAGGAATCCTTCCTAGGATTAGCAAGGGGAGAAGGAGGGCTCACATGGACTTTGTGGGCAAGTTACTTGGCCAACAGCCAAGTATAGAGGTTAGGGTTATATTCAAGTTGGGCATGACGATCAAGTTTGCATGGTCGTATGGAAGCTTGGGTGATATATATCAAGACATCATGAAAGATGTCCCGGGGTTTAGGCGGCTAGCAACATGCAACTCCTCTTCCGTGAGGAATTGGTCAATGTAAGGGTGGGCCAATACATGGTCATCTAAGTGTATGTTGCGTGTAATGGCCAAAACCCTAAACGCAAGAGGTGCCACATAAGTAGGGTTGTGTTCAATTGTTTTCATTGCTCTTCTTTGCTCGGCATTGGTCATGATGTTGTTGAGATTTAGACAATCACACCTACTAACAACTTCTTTGTATGGAGCTTCAGGGCTAAGGACATGCAAGCTTACCTATCCCATATGCACAGTGGAGCCTATTGCAGTTTACTACTTTCCTATAAAGCATTGTACTTGCTTCATTTTCTTAATGCAATGAGAGTACTCTTTTCTTTTTAGTAAAGTGTCAATGTCATTCTCCACACACACAAGATTGTGTTTATGAGTTCAAGTCTCAATCTTGAAACCTAATTCACTTGTGTGATAGTTAGAGTCTAAGTCTATGTCTACATGAGTCTTCTTCCCATCTTTGAACCACCATAGCCATGCTCTAGATCCATGTAGTCTCACATGGTATCAGAGTGATAGCAGATCTAAATTATATGGAAGGACTTCTAACCCAACTTGCAGGAATCAACATTAAAATGGAAGAAGATGTTTGCATCAGTGTTCTACCTAAGAGTTTGCCTCCTAAATATAATAATGTATCAACAACTTTAATCAACATGCCAAATCTTAAACTTGTTGATACCCAAGCATCACTGTTAGAAGATGAAAAGAAGCTAAAAACTAAGGAAGAACCAAGTATCTCTAGAGATGAGCATGCATTATATGTTGGCAACAGGTACAAAGCCAAGAAGGATTAGCTCTTCTATGACTTTTGCAAAAGGACCGGACACACCGAGAAGTTCTGCCACGCAAGAAAGAGGTCCCAAAAGCCTATCTAGTTGCAGTCAAAGAAGAAGAAGAAAATGGAGCAAAGGAAGAAGAACAAGAAGAAGACCACCAGGAGAAGGACAAACCTCATTAGTTCTTCTATTCAGATAGACTTTTTTAGTTTTGTATTTCCTAGCCCTAATGTCTCAAACATAAGCTTTGTAAACTCCCCATGTAACTTGGCATTACAGTCCCTGTACACTTTGTGAGGCCCCTGTTACAGCCTCTAGATGTCCACCATGTTTTGGTGCCCATACTTAGCTTTTTTCTACGACAGCCTCTAGTGTCTACCATATTTGTGGTGTGCCCACACTTTGCAGGTGGTTCTCATTACAGCCTCTACACACTTTGTGCCTTTCTGGTTGTGATTGAGGAGGGGTGTTGAGATTCAGACAATCACACGTACTAACAGCCTCTTTGTATGGAGCTTCAGGGCTAAGGACATGCAGGCTTACCTATCCCATATGCACAATGGAGCCAATTGCAGTTTACTACTTTCCTATAAAGCATTATACATGCTTCCTTTTCTTAATGCAATGAGAGTACTCTTTTCTTTTCAGTAAAGTGTCAATGTCATTGTCCACGGCGCACAAGGAAAAGTGCAAGTCAGTACTTTTGTAAAAGAGTGCAAGCGCATCATGATTTGATTTAAGGAGCGTCGGGCTCTCACCCGTGTAATTTGTAAAGGTAGATGGGCGGTAGGAAGGAAGCTACAAAGATAGGAGGACAATGGGAAAAAGGGCCCAGGCCACGATCGGCCATATAAAAAAGGGGATAAGGGGATGACCGCCCAAAAGGGATTTAGGGTTTTGTATATAAAGTTGAAAAGTGAATGAGAAGCTCATTCTTGTGTGTGGCCAAAGCTTCTTCTTCTTCTTCTGATTGTGTTTATGAGTTCAAGTCTCAATCTTGAAACCTAATTTACTTGTGTGACAGTCAGAGTCTAAGTCTATGTCTACATGAATCTTCTTCCCGTCCTTTGAGCCACCATAGCCATGCTCTAGATCCATGTAGTCTCATAGATGCAGTAGTTTTTTTTCTCCCATTGGAGTCGCAAGGCATACCACAATTGTAAGAACGAAGAAGCAGAGCTAGCAAGTTGCGTGAGAGCGGAGTTTTGAGCCCGAAATGTGCCTAAAATTTGCCAAAAAATCCGAAATTTAGGGAAAAAATCTTCGACATCACAGCCGGCGGCTACAGCTAGGACGATTTTAAGCACCAAGTGAAAGATGACTTTCAAAAGGTGTCCGAACGACACTTGTGGATTTTTGATAATTTTTTCGACTGCCGTACGGGATGCCGAGAGCTGCCAGTCAGTGAGGTAGTTTTGTCGTTTCGGGTACATGAAATGTGTTTTTATAGGGAAAAAATGGAAAATAAATTGAATGTTAGTATGATGAAGTGATTGGAACAAGAACAATAAGAAAATAGCATATTTTGTTGATAAATAAATCAAGAAAATAGAAAAAATAAGGGGAAAAATAAAAATACGCTTCACAAAAATAAGAAAAAATATAATGAGTGTTTGTGGATGTATGGTAGTGGCAAAGCATGAGGTTTAGCCTGAGTTTCCCTATCTCCTTGTCAAAGTTTGTGATTTATCGCTTTTCATACATCAAAACATGACAAAATGAACCTCTACACCTATGCAACGAAAGCAATACCTAAACGTAGGGGGTGGGATGTTTGAATGGTGCAATTTTTGTGCTAATTGTTTGCTGATTTTATGATGCATATCATGACATAAAGTTTTTTGTATTTTAATTAAGAGGATAGTAGCACGAGTGTTGTCTCGGTGCTATCCTTACATCGCCGCAACGCGTTTGTGAATAAGCATTGGAAAGTCTGGTTGTGCACAACACGTTTCTGATTGAAAATTATGTTTGAGCACTTTAGGATCATCCACTTTTGCATGTGGATGTCAACCATGGTATCAGAATACAAAGGACTGGATGCATAGCACATGTTTTCGATTATGATGACTCACGCTTGAGCGTGGAAAGGCAACCTAAGCCATAGGATAGATGTTTGTTTCTTGGGAAATTATTTGGAAAGGACACATGGTATCTCCTGAAATACGTTTAAAATGAAAGAGTGGAGTTTGTTTGTTTGTTCTATATGTTGAGCAGTGCATCAAGGGGCCAATCCCTGCGATATAGGAGAGCTGTAGTGAGGCCGTGGTGATTCCACTGAGAGATTTCCTCCCATGTCTGTGATTATCGTGGCATTTGCCAATGTGTATGGGTTCTCCCTCTTTGGAGTTTATAGAAAGGGAAACGTTTGACTACAAAACTATAAACGCATGGGTTAGGTTTTAGGACAGTTCATCCTTTAGCACGCAGATAGATGCTTCTAGCCTGCAAGGCCGTGTTGGTGTGTTTGTCTGTCATGAGCATGAGGTTCGGCTAGCGCTATAGCCAGTGCCAGCCCATTTGAGGTCCACAGTTGTGCATTTTTCGAGAGCTACCAACAAGTGGTGGTTCTCGAATCTAGGGTTTTTAGGGACCAAAAAATTGGTTTATGTTGTCTGACAAGGACCATCAAGCCAAAATACAAAGACCAGAAGGTGCTGAGAGGGCTAGACGGCGGTTGGAGATTGTAAGGCCCTATTCTCCTCAAAGGAGCAGCCCTATATGCATAAAAGGCGGTGGTCTTAGTAACCCAACTGCTACACATAGTCCTTTAGGTGCAGGAGGAAGCGCAAGTTCTTTCTCTCTTCCACCAAGTCAACCCACTTCAAGTGGGGGTGTGATCCCATCAGTCCAAACTCCTATTGTTAATTCGATTGTCGTCATGGCACAACCCATTGCAATTCCTACAGGGATGCCGAATCTGCCAGCTTTAGGAGTGCCTTTGCCCATTTTTAATGTGTTAGCCGAAGAATATGTGGAGTTTCACATTTATGAATTCCAAATATTAATGTTTAATTACCGCATCCAAGATGAAGGACATCTTATGATGTTCTTTAACATGATGTTAAAAGGAAGGGTTGTAGTGTGGTATCATAGCATAGAGACTGGAACCATAACTACAATCGACCAATTTTATGCAGCTTTCTGAGGAGAATATGCCCTTGAAAGAGGTGGCCAATACTGGTTGCATGTTTTGAATGTAACATGCCAAGAACCCCATGAGAATGTGAAAGCCTATGCCAAGAAGCTTAAGGAAGTATTTCATAAGTTACAAACTTACATTCATATTCCGTCGGCTGCCCAATTGCAATACTTCTTGCATGGATTAGATTTCAATATTCAGGTACAGTTGAGCAGTGTGGCTTTGGCTGATATAGACATCGCCATCACACGGACAGAAGGAGTAGAGTCACGATTACAAACGGCCTACTCCTCTCGAATAAATCTTAATGCGGGTCTAGTACCTGGAGGAAATTTACCATTGATAAATGGAAGTCAAGGGATGCTTATGAATAACCCTAATGGGAGAGGAAGCATGGTTCAAAATGTACCTTTGCTGCTAGCTCCTCTCAGTGTGACTATGCCTATGGCCAGTCAGTTGGCTCTACCAAATGTTGGAGGCCAAGCTTCAAACCCTAATGTTGTTCCTATGAGTCAACAACCAATGCCCAATCAAATTGTTAGGCCAATGGAACGATGGATAGATGATCAAGGCTATGAGTTGAGTGCCTCTAATGTCCTTGGAAAAGTTAAGGATATGTTGAAGCACTACACCGACATGATCTGATAGGGAGTCGACACCCTGAAGAGGGTGGTCTCTCAAGATTCAGCTGTAAGTGGTGTGGTGGACAACATTTCCCTAGAAACTATCCAAATGTTAAATGTGATATTTGTGGGAAGTCGGGCCACTTAGCCACTATCTGTTGGAGTAAGATTAGTTTCCTCCAATAAGGGAGTAAACAGCCATGTCCAGTTAATCATATAGCACAAGGTAGTAACCTCCAGCAAAATGATGGATCAAGACAAATACTGCAAAGGGGAAAGGCCACTATAGAGGAGTTTCCACAAGGCAATGGAATTAGCCTTATCAAGGCTGTACACATCAAAGGCACTGAAACCTCTAACCTACGGGCCGTGACAAGAGGCCAAAAGGCTAAAGAGGGTGATAAAGATAATGCAAAATCGGTCGAGGAAAACCCTAAGCAAGGGGATAAGGTTGGCGTGGAAGGTGGACCTCTAAGGCCTATTGACAAAAAATTCAATCCTAAGAAGGATGAGGAAGTGCCAAGAAAGAAGGCAAGAGCTAAAAAAGAAGCACCAAAGCCAGTCCTAAGACCGAAACAAAGGATAGTTTGGCGAGAAAAGAGAGCTTTGGCTACCTATCATGATTTTGATTTAGCAAGTTCTCTTTGGAAGTCAAACCAGATGTAAACCTCTTACAATTGATTAAATTATCTCCAGGAGTACGCAAGGAATTCAAGAAGATCCTGCGTATTGGGTATATTGTAGAACCTTTGGGCATAGTACGAGTAGGGAAAGATTGGTTTGATCATGCTGAAAAGAATTGCCCTAGGGTTCCAGCATACGTGGATGGAATATTAGTGGAGCATGCTATCATAGACATTGGGTCCTCCGTCAATATCATGAGTTCAGAGTTGATGGAGAGGTTGGGTCTAGGCATCCAAATGTTAGAAATCAAGCTCCACCCGTCAATTTGTCTTGGTGTGTAACTGACATCTGTGACAGCTTCTGTGTATAGCTGTCTCCATGTGACTACATTAAATAAGTCCGGTTAGCAGTTAGTTAGGAGTTAGTCAATCTAGTCAGTCTAGTTTACTTTACATTGTATTGTGTGGTTTAGTATTATTCTGCATAATAAAGAAAACACAATGAGAGCTTGAAGGCTCATGGATATGGAGTTTTCCTTGTCTCTCTCTCTCATTTTTGAACATGGTATTAGAGCACCCATAAGACTGGGCTTTGTGGAGTAGAGCATTGCAGAAGATGACTTCAAGACTGACCTAGAGGGTTGGAAAAAGAAGAGTACTGACTGTCATTTTTACCATTTGTTCACAGAGAGGTATGCATTGTTGAAGGAGACTAGCCATTGATCAAGAGGTTCTTCGTGACCCTGCTGGAGAATTTGAAAGGCCTTATTGAGTCTATGCAAGCCTTGTATAGGCTCATATTAGTCATCGTGTACAGTAGCAACCCTTGCTCGTTTTGCGTGAACTGTGCATGTAGGGCAGAATGGACTGCAATGTGTGAAACATCAAATGGGGCACATGAACAAGATCCATAAATCATGAATGCTCACTCTTGAAGGTACTTGAAGAGTACAAGAAGAAAATGCTTGTGTGGGAGCTCTATTATGAGGTGGAATAATTAGACACACACCTGTAATCAGTTCTAAACTGCTGAGAAAATGAATGGACAGCATGCATTCGGTCATTATTGATAAACAAGAGCTTTGTGTTACACTCAGAAGAAATCATTAAAGCATAAGAATGTGTCAAAGCATGTATACATTGGATCTAATGTCTTGCAGCTGAGATTTTTTGCTCAGAATACTCAGATTTGAAAGCCATTGACAGGCTGGAAACTATCATTAAATAGTGGACAACAAGCATCACTTTCCACTAAAGCATTACATACTACCTTGGGCACCCGTCATCTACATGAGGTGACATATGTATGCTGAGTTCTTAGAGGATCAAAGAGAGCTTTGGATATTACTAAATGCTGAATTTTTGGAGCTGAAGCAAATGCAAGTTCATCTTCTTGGCTGAATATAGATTGTAAATGCAATGTATGACTTGGCTCATTGAAGGCAGGAAGCCTAGAGTTACCCGCATAGTCATGTATTGACTCTGTCACACTAGAGCAAATGTATGACATGATTTGAAGACATTTTTGAGCTGCTTAAAGCTTGTTATGCTGATTTTTGGTTGACTGCAACCTGCAACCAAATTAGTTGACACTTGTACTTGCTGGTTATGCACTGTTTTGTGCTTCTATGCCTATGTATGGCTTGACACATGTACTAGCAGCTATCTGGGAAGTTCTGGGTCATGTATGACATGTATGCATGTTGTTTTTGGACTTGAAATTGTTGCTGGTTATACACAGTCTAGAGTTTTCAGACTGCATCTTTGGTCCCTGGCAGTGAGGTTGCAGGAGTTTAAACTGAAGCAAATACATAGCATATGTATTGACTATTTTACCTACGGGTTAGACCATTTGTTTTGGGTCTTTTTTGGGTTATCAGTGGGCTGAAATACCCTAGTTTTTTACTACAATTAGTTGCAGAAAAATGTCATAAACTATTGTGGACTGAACGTGGTCAGTCATACTTATTGGTTTGCAAGTAGTTAAACATCTGACAGATAGTCTATTGCATCATAGCTAATGCACATGGGACTGATAATATCACTCAGATAGTTGGAGAGAAGTTAGACAACAAGAACTTTGCATTATGGAAATTTAGAATGAAGAACTTTCTAGTTGGCAGGGGTTATTGGGATCTATGTACAAGAGATGAGGCTGCTCCTGAGTTGCCTACAACAAATCCAACTAATGAACAGAAAAGAGCTCATAGGCTATGGAATGAGAGAGAATGCAAGGTGCTGCATTGGTTTTCTCTATGTATATCTAATGCTATGGTAATTCAAATCACTGGATGTGAGACTTCGAAGGATGCTTGGGACATACTGATGAAAAATTATGGAACCATGACTCATGCACGAAAGATTCAGTTGAACCAAGAGTTCAACAACATGTCTAGGAATGGCAAGAGCATTCAGGTGTATACCATTGAGATTAAGACCATAGCTGATCAAGTTGCTACCATTGGCTCAAGTGTATTAGAAGATGATATGACTGTTGTTGCCTTGAATGGATTAGGGAAAGAGTACAAAGCTTTTGACACATCCATTTTTGTTAGAGAAGAGTGTTAGATATGATCAATGCCCCACCCTCATTAGGTGCTACCAATGATCCATGGTGCTCAAAGTTGTAAGGCCCCCATTATGAGGAGAAGCCAAGTGTGAGCCCGGACATTGGTGGAGTCCTGACTTGTATATGAGATGAGGTCTATGTGACCGGATGGCAAAAAGGTGACCATTGTGGGTCTAATCTTTGGGTTAGACAGAGAGGTTAAGTTGGTAGCAACTCGAGGCATAAAGGGAATATTCCCTGGCCGACTAGTGGAGGCTCATATGGTAGGTCAGCAGGCCGACCTAACGACCTTCGCAGGCTATAAAAGCTAAACCCCTTCGCATCCATCTCACACTCATCTTTCACCCAGTCAGAGTTGTTGTTCTAGCTACCCTTAAGCTCTTCACCTATCTTCTGTCTAGATCGCCATCTAAGCTTCACACAGTGGAAGCGCACGGGTGGACAAAGCCATCTTTGTATCAGTTGTTTGAAGTTAAAGAATTGACTGATTCTCCTCTTATCTATTGTGCACTCTCTATCTCTTTCTTAGATTCGGTTCGCTGTGCCATGTAATATTTTACATGGTATCAGAGCGCAGGGGGCTCTAGAGATCGGAGAGCGTGCAAGAGGCAAAGGCTTCAACAGCAAAGAGAAACTATGTCGACTTCCAGAAGTGGTGCAGGAGGTGGTGTTGTTGTACCGGCTATTCAAACACTGAGGATTCGTCCACCAACCTTCAGCGAAGGCAAGTTAGATGGTACAAACTACACCTTGTGGAAGTTCAAAATTACAACTATCCTTGATTCTTATGAGCTTCTGGAGACTTTGCTGGGGACTGACGCAGAACCATAGCCTACCCCCGACCCATCAAATCCTAGTGTGATGATTCCTCCGAATGCAGATCTTCTACGAGCTTGGAAACGAAGGAATGTAGATGCATTGTGTGCCTTAGTTACAAGTTGTTCTAACAGTGTTTTGACTCTGATTCAGCATACAACCAAAGTGTCAGAGGCTTGGAATGTACTAAGGAGTCAATATGAAACACGAAACCAAACAAGGATTCAAAACTTGGAGAATCAACTAGTAGCGGAAAAGTTTGCTGAAGGAGAGACGGTTGAAGCATTCATCACTCAGATTAAGAATCTGCACGACCATATGGCTGGCGCTGGGATACAAAAGAATAGTGAAGAGCTAGCTCGGAGGTGTCTTTGGATTTGTCCACAAAAGTTTGATGGACTAGTAACTGCCCTTAATACTCAGGTGAGACCTCAATCTTTGACTTTTGAGGAGTTTTGTGGATTATTAATGGAGGAGGAGTTGAGGCTGAAAGCCCGAGAAGGAAGCAACAATGGAGATGCTGCATTCTCTACCAATGCAAAAGGCAAAGGTGTTTCCTCCACCAAAAATGATGGTGACAAAAAGAAGAAGGGCGGCAAGAAGTTTCAAGGAGAGTGCTTCTACTGCAAGAAAGGACATGCAATTGCAGATTGTCGTGTCAAGAAGGCAGATGAAAAGAATGGTACCCTTAAAAGTAAAGGGAAAGAGAAGCCAATATGGCTGAAGCGGAGTTGGAATTATTCATGGTGACCATTGAGGAAGTGTGCTCCTCAGCGCAAGAAGAATCTACCACTGACTCATGGGTGTTGGATAGTGGGGCCTCCCATCACATGACCAACAAGAAAGGTCTATACAGTTCTATGCAGCCTCTACAAGAATCCATCACTGTGACGGTTGGAAATGATGCTAAATGCCCTGCTGCGAGCAGAGGTACTGTTTCTTTTGTTGCTACAAATGGTGAAGTCAAAAAGCTTTCAAATGTGTTGTATGTTCCTGAAATCAGGAGAAATCTCTTATCAGTTTGCTGCCATAACTGATCTTGGTCATGAAGTGAGGTTCAAGAAGACAGGTGCAGAAATTATTGATAGTGATGGCACAATTGTTGGCAAAAGAGAAAGAAGGAACAACCTGTATGAGCTAAGTGCTCTTACAGCCACCACTGGAGTGGGAACAAGTAAGCTTTGGCATGAAAGGTTTGGACACATCGGATTTGCAGTATTGAAGGAGATGCAAAAGCAAGGTATGGTTGCTCACCTACTTACAATAACTGAATTGAAGGAACCATGTGAAGCTTGTATAATGGGCAAGCAATAGAGAAAGGCATTTCCACAAGAAAGCAAGAATAGAGCACAGGCTCCTCTAGAGTTGCTGCATGCTGACTTGTGTGGTAAGATGCCTACACAGGCCTTGGGGGGATCTTCTTATTTTATGTTGATTGTCGATGACTACAGTAGGAAGATGTGGGTGTACTTCCTTCGTGATAAAGCTCAAGCTTTTGGTAAGTTTAAAGAATGGCTAATACTTGTTGAGAATGAAACAGGGAAAAGTGTGAAGAAATTTAGAACAGATGGTGGTGGTGAGTTCAACTCAAAGGATTTTGAAGGCTTTTCCAAGAGCAAAGGGATCAAGCGTCAATTGACGACGCCTCACTCACCTCAGCAGAACGGTGTTGTGGAACGCAGGAATCGCACCATTGTGGAGATGGCAAGATGCATGCTAAAGGGCAAGGGATTGCCTAAACATTTTTGGGCTGAAGCTATTAATACTGCAGTCTACATTCTAAATCAGAGCTATACAAAGGCTCTCAAGGGAAAAACACCTCATGAGGCTTATACTGGTAAGAAACCATCTATCTCACATTTCAGAAATTTTGGATGTGAATGTTATGCACATGTTCCAGATGAGAAGAGAAACAAGTTACAACTAAAAAGTAGAAAATGTATCTTCTTGGGTTATAGTGATGAGCAGAAGGCTTACAAATTATATGACCAAGAGGCAAAGAAGATCATCGCGAGCCATGATGTGGTGTTCAAGGAGGAGCCGCATACAGTGGAGGAGGAGAAGGCAAGTTCTTCCACTTTATCATCAAGCGAAGAAGTAGTCCACTATGAACCTATCCCGAGAGCTTTCCCTATCCTTAAGGAGGAGGAAGCATCATCTTCAGATGATGAGGAAAAAGTTCACCAACCTGACATCACCCCACTGGAAAAGCCATTGCCGCGCTGGGTGAAGCAGATCTATGACCACAATAATCCTATGCTTGCATCTATTGAGGAGAAGGCAGACAGACCAAGGAGATCTCAGAGAATAGAGGAGCAAAGGAGGGCTTCTTCTCACATAGTCAATATGGCCTTGATGGTTGAGATTATGAGATAAGTAAAGGAGCCAACTGACTTAGAAGAAGCACTTGCAAATCCATCATGGAAGGTTGCGATTCAGGTGGAGTATGACAGCATAATGAAGAATGACACTTGGGACCTAGTGGATCGACCAGCAAAGCGGAAGGTTATTGGCACCAAGTGGATTTGGAAGGTAAAGTACAAGGCTGATGGTACCTTAGAAAAGTACAAAGCTAGACTGGTTGCCCAACGATTTTCACAAGTTGAAGGGTTTGATTTTCAAGAGTCATTTGCCCCAACTTCCAGAATGACCACTATTCGCACGGTACTTGCAGTGGCTGCCCACAAGAACTGGCCAGTGTACCAAATGGATGTTAAGTTAGCATTCTTAAATGGTGACCTCAAGGAGGAGGTGTACGTGGCTCAACCACCAGGGTTTGAGGCCCCCCATTCTGAGAACAAAGTGTGCAAACTGAAAAAAGGAATTGTATGGGCTGAAACAAGCCCCCAGAGCATGGTACCAGCTGTAGTGATTTTAAACCTAAACTTCAAAAGATGTGCCTCAGATGCTAACTTGTATGTTTACAGGGATGGTAAAAAGTCTGTAGTGATTGTCCTATATGTGGAGGACCTTTACAGGTGACTATGAAGATATGATCAACCAAACTCGAAAGGCTTTGAGTTCTGAGTTTGAAATGACAGACTTGGGCTTGCTGCACTATTGTTTGGGGATTGAAGTCTGGCAAGAGCCAGGAAAGATCTTCATCTCTCAAAAGAAGTATGCATGGGAGATCTTGAAGGCATTTGGCATGACCGAGTGCAAGGAGATAGCTACACCTATGGAGGTGAATGCAAAGTTATCCGTCGAGGATACATCAGCACTAGCAGACATTGGGAGGTATAGGAGGTTGGTCGGCAGTCTGATCTACTTGTGTAACACCAGACCAGATATCAGTTTTGCTGTTGGTGTTTTGAGCAGGTTCTCAAACAAACCTCATGAGAGTCATTGGAAGGCTTGGATGCGGGTGCTCAGATACTTGAAGAAAACTCTTGACTATGGTATCACATAGAGTTTTGAAACTTCTCTTGTGGGGAACTATGACTCAGATTGGGCAGGAGACATTGATTCCAAGAAGTCAGTTTCTAGTTATTGTTTCTCTTTGGGTTCAGGAATTTTCTCTTGGATTAGTAAGAAGCAACCAATAGTGGCATTGTCTTCTACCAAAGTAGAGTACAAGGTAGCTTGTTTTGTTGCATGTGAGGCCGTATGGTTGAGAAGGATTTTATGGCATATGGGAGTGCAGGATGAAGAACCAATTGTGCTGAGATGTGACAATCAAAGTTGCATCGCCATTGCCAAAAATCCAGTGTTTCATGCATGCACCAAACATATAGAGATCCAGTATCACTATGTGCTTGATTTGATGAAGAATGGGATAGTGGAATTGATCTACTGTCCAACAGAGGAGAATGGAGTAGATATCTTCACCAAAGGACTTACAAAGGATCTGCTTCAAGTTCATCTTCAGAGACTCGGCATTGGGCCGAGGAGATAGTTCACCTATGGGTGGACATTGAGGGGGGGTGTTAGATATGATCAATGCCCCACCCTCATT
This sequence comes from Lygodium microphyllum, assembly GCF_053477565.2. Lineage (NCBI taxonomy): Eukaryota > Viridiplantae > Streptophyta > Polypodiopsida > Schizaeales > Lygodiaceae > Lygodium > Lygodium microphyllum. The sequence goes on from NC_141143.1 coordinate 12,138,916, forward strand.
AGGTGCTACCAATGATCCATGGTGCTCAAAGTTTTAAGGCCCCCATTATGAGGAGAAGCCAAGTGTGAGCCCGGACATTGGTGGAGTCCTGACTTGTATATGAGATGAGGTCTATGTGACCGGATGGCAAAAAGGTGACCATTGTGGGTCTAATCTTTGGGTTAGACAGAGAGGTTAAGTTGGTAGCAACTCGAGGCACATTGCATTGAGTTACGTGGTAAGGGAGTTAAAAGGGTCCCCTATTGTGGGGTCCGGGGGCCGCAGAAGCGGCCCCTAGCTGGGGGTGCGGGGGCAACGCCCCCAGCCCGATGGTAAAGGGAATATTCCTTGGAATATTCCCTGGCTGACTACTGAAGGCTCATATGGTAGGTCGGTCAGCAGGCCGACCTAATGACCTTCACAGGCTATAAAAGCTAAACCCCTTCGCAGCCATCTCACACTCATCTTTCACCAGTCAGAGTTGTTGTTCCAGCTAGCCTTAAGCTCTTCACCTATCTTCTGTCTAGATCGCCATCTAAGCTTCACACAGTGGAAGCGCACGGGTGGACAGAGCCATCTTTGTATCAGTTGTTTGAAGTTAAAGAATTTACTGATTCTCCTCTTATCTGTTGTGTACTCTTTATCTCTTTCTCATATTCTGTTCGCTGCGCCGTGTAATATTTTACAAAGAGCCCCCTACTTGGGAAGAGCTAGTTGCTTTGTTGCTGCATGAGGAGGTCAAAATTGGTTTGAATACAGGCTCTAGTGTATCTGAGAGTAGATAAATTGTGTTATACTCTAGCCAGCATGGCAGAAGATTTAGAGGTCGTGGTGACACTCGTAATGCTTATGGATAGCAGTAGCAGCAGGGTAATTGGCATGGTGCAAATACACAAGGCTGGTTTAGAGGCAGGGGGAGATAACCCCAAGGTAGAGGTGGTGGATCTGGTTCATAGCAGTCATCTTATCAGTCCAACAAGGACAAGCATTGCCATTATTGTGGCAGGTATGGGTAAATTGCAAAGGATTGCTACAAGAAGCAGGGAGATATGAAGGCAAAGGGCAAACAACATGGGCACTATGCATGTTCCAGTGGTGCTCATGATGAGCAAGTTGATAGACTCTTTGCCATGTAGCATGTATCCAAAAATGTTTCGAGACATAATAGACATGAAAGATGGTAAATTGACTTTGGAGCGTCAAACCGCATGGAGAGTGGTTTGATGAGATGGTTGCAGGTACACATGGTCATGTATGTACTGGGGATGACACCCAACATGACATAAGTCCTAAAGGAATTGCTCCTCTCATGATGCGCCTGATGGCAAGAAGAAAGGCCTGTATGATGTGTTACATGTACTGACTATAACAAAGAATCTTTTTTCTGTGGGTCAAATGGTAGAACAGAATCTGCAAGTGAGATTTAACAAAGATGGATGTTTCATCGAGGAAAATGGAAATGGCTGTAAGTTAATTTCCAAGGGAAGAAGGGATGGCAGGATGTTTACATTGGATGCGACCATTCTAGGACTTAAGGCATCCATGTTTGCTCATGATGAGAGTGCCATTCGGGATGTAGAGATTTGGCACAAGCGGATTGGACATGTCAATGTACAAAATCTGAAATCTATGCAGCAGAAGGAAGTAGTACTTGGATTACCTAAATTCAAGTATAATGACTTTGGTCATGTAAGCCCTGCATGTCAGTTTGGGAAGCAGGCACGGTTTCCTTTCATGAGACATGTAAAAAACAGCACTAGGCCTTTACAGTTGGTGCACTCTGATGTCTGGGGTCCTTCACATAATGCTTCGTTTGGAGGTGCACGTTATTATGTCTCATTTATTGATGATTTCAGGTACACTTGGCTTTATGTTTTGAAGCATAAAGATGATGTGTTTGATGCATTCAAAGACTTCAAGAAGCATGCAGAAAATGAGTTGGGCTGCTACATATCCTGTTTGAGATTAAATGGAGGAGGTGAATATGTCTCTAATTACTTTGACAGGTATCTTGCTAAATATGGGATTAGAAGACAACTTACTTATAGCTATACACCACAGCAAAACGGTGTTGCAGAGAGGAAAAATAGGGTCTTGATGGAATCAGCTAGAGCTATGCTGAATGAGAAATGTCTACCAAATGGTTATTGGGCTGAAGCAGTGATGGTTGCTGTCTATGTACTGAATCGAACCCCTACAGTAGGGATTCATGATGTCACTCCATATGAGAGGCTGTATGGTCATAAACCTAATATTTCACACTTGAAGGTATTTGGCAACATTGCATATGTGCATATACTAGATGAAAAGAGGAAGAAATTGGATCCTAAGGCAGTGAAGAGTGTGTTTGTGTGATATGCACATGAACGTAAAGCTTGTAAGTGTTATGTACCTTCTACACATGAGACACTCATAAGCAGAGATGTGGTATTTGATGAGTTAGCATCCTGGTATGGGAATCCTGTTGCAGTGCCTACTGATGGCTCACCCAGTATGAATCGTGCTGAAAATACTCCTGTAGAGAGTACTTCCATGAGTGGTCCAACAGGTGATGTATCATCTACAGTGAGTCCTTGGACAGGACGATTGCATAGTCACACTACTGCATCCACTGACACGGATATGTCAGTGAGGGGGAGAATAGATAAGGGAAAAGAAAAGTCTTTTGAAGATGTGACAGGTCCACTCACTGCAGGTTATGAGTCATCTAGCTGTGATAGCTTAGAACACCATATTAGAGATTTTGGGAATTTCCCAAGTCCCACTTTGAATGAATGTCTTACTTTTGTGAATGAAAGAGAGCACTATGTTTATGTTTATCTTTAAAGGGCACTTTGTATGTTACAAATATGAGATCACACATCTTGAGAGCTTAAATGATGAATGTAAGCTATGTGGCTGTTACGAGATTTGGATTTCACCTCTATCTTTTCTAGCATACTAACAAAATATGATGTTGTATGGTGGTGGGAACATCAAGGAGGCTTAACTAGTATATACCTAGGAAATTCCCAAGTTTAATGTAAGAATACAAAGGTTTGATGGAGTGGAGAGAGAATTTAGAATACAAGAGCCTTAAACATTGTATGAAAATATATTATCATGGCCAAAATTTATAATCTTATGGATTTGAAGATATTACAATACGAGTTTTTTCTTTTAGATATAGCATCATGTAAAGTGACATGTATAAGTTTCATGAACTAGGACCTTAAAAGAGTCACCACTAACTAGGTGTGGTTTAATAACTTGATCTAATATCATATCATAATAAGTTTGGATAACCTATAATGTGATGGTTCTTTTTTTGTGTAAACCAATAGACACAAGTATGTGAAATAATTGCTCACTCCATTTACATTTTTTGTATATATATGCATGATATATAAATATATTTTATTCAAAATTTCTATCTATCTTGACAATATATGGACAAGATGGATATTGACTTTGGCCAAAATTAACGAGTTTCACACTTTGACTAGCTAAATGAATTTTCATATCATAAAATAAATATTTATATACCAAGCTAGAAGTTTATGATTTTTCTAAGACTAAAGATTTAACCTTTGACCAATGGTTTGTGTTTCCAAAGAAATAGACATAAATTTTATAATCAATCAAGACTTATTTGTTAGCTAAGACATAAAGTACAAAATTGGACTTAAACCACTTTATAAGAAATTTCAACACAATTAACTAATGTTATTGAAAGAACAAAAAACATTAAGTAGATCCTCCTCATTGATATTGGTGGCATTTAAAAACACCAAGGTAGCTACAAAAAACACTTTAAATTTTTAACAAGCATATATTTTATAGCCATGCAAAAGCCCTTAATGTAAGGGATATATTTACTATGGAAGTCAAAATTAGTCCATATAGAGTCACTGTCTTGTTGCATCATGTATATTGGAAAAATACAACTTTTGTAGATAGCTACACTACCATTCATGAAATGTTTGTGATATCCTAACTCATGAGCAAGTTGCATTGCTTCCATATCTTTCAAAGTAGAGACTAAAGGAGTCTGCTTCAACATGGATAATTGTGAGTTGTTCAATGTAAGTGATAGACGATGTGAGGCATTTGTTGAGTATGCTTGTATAGTAGATGGTTATAAAATACAAAATAGGATTTAAACCACTTTATAAAAAATTTCAACACAATTAACTAATGTTATTGAAAGAATAAAAACATCAAGTAGATTCTCTCATTGATATTGGTAGTGTTTAGAAACACAAAGGTAAGTACATAAAACACTTTAAATTTCTAACAAGCATATATTTCATAGCCATATAAAATACTTTAATGTAAGGGATATATTTATTTTTAAAGTCAAAATTAGTCCATATAGAGTCAGCGCCTTCTTGTTAATCATGTATATTGGAAAAATACAAATTTGGTAGATTTTGTATAAAACATTTAGCTACACTACCATTTATGAAATGTTTGTAATATCCTAACTCATGAGCAAGTTGCGTTGCTTCCATATCTTTCAAAGTAGAGACTAAAGGAGTTTACTTCAACATGGATAATTGTGAGTTGTTCAATGTAAGTGATAGACGATGCGAGGCATTTGTTGAGTATGTTTGTATAGTAGACTTTCATAAAGTACAAAATAGGATTTAAACCACTTTATAAGAAATTTCAATACAATTAACTAATGTTATTGAAACAATAAGAAACATCAAGTAGATTCTCTCATTGATATTGGTGGTGTTTAGAAACACCAAGGTAATTACATAAAACACTTTAAATTTCTAACAAGCATATATTTCATATCCATGCAAAAGCCTTTAATGTAAGGGAGATATGTATTATGAAAGTCAAAATTAATCCATATAGAGTCAGCGCCTTCTTGTTACATCATGTATATTGGAAAAATATAGATTTTGTAGATTTTGTATAAAACGTTTAGCTACACTACCATTTATGAAATGTTTGTGATATCCTAACTCATGAGCAAGTTGCATTGCTTCCATATCTTTCAAAGTAGAGACTAAAGGAGTTTTCTTCAACATGGATAATTGTGAGCTGTTCAATGTAAGAGACGGATGACGTGAAGCATTTGTTGAGGATGTTTGTATAATAGATGGTCTCTTCAAGCAAGAAGTAATTGAAGATTGAACATATATACCATCTTTATCAATCATGGTCTCGTGCGGTGCTGATGATGAAGATGAAATACCATCATTCTCTGCTCTAGTCCATTCATCAATGACAACCTTGAATTGAGCATACAATTCATGTCCATATTGAACTGGTCCCTGTCCATATCGATCAAACTTGATGACTTCAGGTGCATCATGGTATTTGCTTAAGCGAGTCAAGTATGGTAGAAGTTCTTTGATCAAGATAGAGTCTTCACGATCAATATCAAATGTTTTTGGATAAATGCAATTCTCAACAGGATTTGGACATCCTTTGTAAGGACTATCATCTATGAGAATAGTCTTGGTATGTTGACAAACATCTCCATATTGATCCCATACATACTTCAAAGGCTTGAACATTGTTTCTACTCCCATCTTATCTGGCCTATATATGATTTTGAGTCGATGTCTATGACATTGTTCTTGGCCCCAAATCATGAAGAAAGGATAGTTCCTTTTTTGCATGGATCTCCAAGCACTTAATAACTGCCATGACATTCTTATGTAAAGCTGTTGACCAAACTCCCACTTGGAATCTTGCAAATAAGGCTTGAAGAAACTCCATACATCCTGGTCGAAGAACAAGCCATTGCTTTCCCATTTGAAAGCTTTGAAACCTTTTAGACTTAGCAAAGCATCGTTGTAAAAGAAGACCATTGAGATCAAGTATTACACATAATTGTGTTGCATTTCTTATCAAGGAAACATCAATCACATCATCGTGCTCTACTGTTGTTGAATCTGCTAGATATCCAACCATAGATGTCTTAGTTGAAGTTACAAAGAAGAAAAAGAAGCACATTAGATTCATTTACTTCCTCATCATTCTACCTAATTTTTGAGCTATAAACTGGCATAGAACACTAAAGCAATTTAACTTCACATTGATAAATACATAAATAGGTACTACTTAAAAAATGATGTCTTAAGAAAAGAGACAGTTGACCATGTGGTCAAATCTAATTAAAAGTAATATCATGAGGTGAAAAAAAAATATATGATAAATGTTTTGAAGTAAAATCTATTCTAATAAAGTCATTTTTCCATATCTACTTTTTATCTCTAGTTATAAGTATACTTGAGATACTAACAATAGATTCTTGTAATTAGTTGCACAAATTATATTATCATTATAATATTTAACATTCTCAATTTTTAAAAAGACATTCAAAATGGCATGTACAAAGAAGATGTTTATTAGTCCTAATTATTAAAAGAAAATTTAAACATGATACTTTTGACCATGTGACCAAAACTATGTCACATATAAGTGACACATGACAATGTAATTGAGATAAGTTATACTATATTTGAATAAGTTTTCATAGTTTCTTCTTAAGGACTAACCATTCTATTTTTGAACTAGTTATATCCCATAGATATTTAAACTCACGAATTGTAACAAGGATTTTTCCTTAATATTCCGTATACACATCTCAAAAGATACATTGGAGAGAAATCTTTGTTGCAATATTTATAACTGAGGTAAAACTCCTTTGGGAGATGCAATGAATGTTTTTTGGGGTGTGTAATATATTGTTGGCTTTCTTATCCTAAGGTACATGCATAAACATACACTAGTGATGTAGTAAAAAGAGGCTATAAGAGATAAGAGATTTGACTATGTGGACAAATCTAACCAAAACTAACATGACAAGATCATAACACAACACATATAAGAGTTTAATTGAAATAAGATCTAAAATAGACTTAAGTAAATTTTGCATAGATAGCTCAAACTTTTCATTATGATAAGTATTCTTACACACTAGATTACAATTAAATAGTTATCCTTACAAAGGATGATAAATTTAAATGAGTTTTTTAATACCGATTTGGTAAAATATTTACTTAAATAAAATTTTTAAACCAAACATGCTTGGTACCTTTTATAAAAAATTAAAAAACCAAAGACATAGTTTCTTTAATTAATATCATCAAAGAAAGAAAATATTGCAAATGCTAATGGAAGTAACTTCTCAAGAAAAAAATCAAAATTACATCAATGTGTCTTCCTTTATGAAAGGAGAAGGAACGGAGTTTAAACACCTGAAGTAGCCCTTAATTTCTCTTTCATTATTAGACTTGCTATATCTTGGCTTGATTCTTCCATGCCTTCGGGTGGTACTTCAAGAACTTGAACTTCAATAGGAGGAACCTCTTGGGAGTTTGAATTTTGTTTGGCACTCTCATGGACCCTCCACAATTGTGCTTCAACCTCTCTTTGCTCTTGAGTGTTGTAAACAACTGCAATAGTCTTCATATGATTTATCAATGCCACCTTAGATGCAAGTCCACTTTCATATACATCAAATACAACCTCATGAGCATCATTGAATGCTTTGATTGTAGTTTCCATAACTTTCATTTTCTTTCTCAAAACAGCCTTTGCAATCCTTTGTTCTTCTTCAAGATCTTCATCATTGCACTCCTTGTCCAAGCCTTCAAAGTCCAAAATGGAAGGCTTGTTGACATTGTTTATATATCGCTCAAAATTGATGAAGCTTTTCTCCATGGTCACTAATGTCAAAACCACAAAAGAATCTATAGATCCAAAAGCAAACGTTCTATCCATTGGTAGGAAGTCAACACTACCAACTAGCATGCGATACTTGCAAGAAATGCTTTCAAGAGCATTTTCCAAAGCTGCCATTTGCTTTCGATCAAGAAATGATAACAACATGAATTGTTTAGGTTTACATGTCATTTGTAGTAGAGTGGATACAACCTTTCCAAACTTTATAGAGTCCCATTTCATTCCCTCAACCCCATGTGTTGCATCTAGAACAACAACCCCAATGGTAATTGGATCTCTGTAAACATTATGTATAAGACCAAAGGTTTCTAGATTGCATTCGACAGCATATACACGCTAAGGGGAAGTAGTGGAGGATTGAAGAGGATTCTGCTTTTTTCCAATTAGGAAGTTCACAATATCTTTTGCTCCATTTGGTAGGGACCCTGCATCAGCTCCACGTGTGAGCTTCTTTGATACCCAATCATTGCAAATGCCTAAAATCTTTGTGTAGACTTCATCATTGATATCATAATCATCAACAAGCTCTTCCTAAGTCTTCATCACAACGCTACTTTCTGGAACTGAAGCATTGAAAAGAGTGACTAATTCCTCCTTTAGGACCCTATCTTGCTTGATTTCCTTAGCCCTTGTTTTCATGTCAATCATATCTTCCTTATCCCAACTGTTTCTAAGAAAAAGGATATGACCTTCATTGATCTCCTCTTATAGTATAAGGATGTCTCCATCCTTTAAACCCATAAAGCAACGAAATGCAACAGGAGAAGGTTGCCTTCCCTTTTTTCTCGAACTCTCCTCTTGGGATATAAGTTCACCTCTAGAGTATCTCTTCATGATTTTGATCCAACCATCAAATATTTCTTGGGAGCTAACAATCATATGGAAATCTCTAGATGCACAATTTTCTCCAATGTATGCCACAAATCTCTGCAAAAAAAAGATCAAAACAGTGAGCATAGAACAAAAGAAAGAGCATCACACTAATCTTCACAAAAAAAGAAGGTAAGCTTATATATGATTACCTGCCATGGTACTCTTTGAGAGCTTGTCTTAGAAAGCCCTTGCTGGGGTTTTGGTGGAGAACCAAAGGCTAGCCACTGATCTCTTAATTGTTGAAGTTGCTCAACATAAGGTGCATTCTTCATAACATTATGTGATTCCATATTTGTCATTCGTGAAAGCTCAATGCACATTTCTGCACGACAATCAACTAATATTCTAGCATTTCTTGTGGTGTATAAATGCTTGGTTGCTAGACAACGTGTAGTATTACTCTGAATATATATCTTTGCTGCATGAATTGAGTGAAGCCCTGATATAATCCAAAAACTATAAGTGTCCAACTTATTAGCATCCACCTCATCACGATGCATGGGTCAACAGCTTGGAATGCTAATATAATGTATTGTGTGCCCTTTACCTCCTCAAATAAGGTCCATCCCATTGTTTTCAAAGAGTATTCTTCATCCTCTTTACTACTGGCAAAGTGAAATGACAAAGGATCAAGTTTATATACTACATTTTTTCCCTTGATCTTAACAATATTACATGGTATTCCCTCTTTCCCAGCACATCCATCTGTTATCTTCTCTATGACACCATCTTGTTGAAAAAATGCAATATCACTCTTCAAAGTGAATAAGGGAAGTGCTTAAAAATAGCTAAAAATTATGAATATCAATGGAAAAATATTCAATGTCAAAGGCGACGGCTCGATCTAGGACGATTTTAAGCGACAAGCAGTCGATGGGCGCCCAAGTGACACGTCTGGATTTTTAGTAATTTTTCTGTTATTTAGGATGGGATGTGGGAGCTGCAAGCCTCTCCGGGATGCCGAGACAGATGCCCAAAAATTTACAGCACGTCAATCGGATCTCGTAGGAGGAAGTTAGTCCGAAACCGGCCGGGGTGCCCAAGAAGGGGCCAAATTTGAAATTTCAAAGGGTGTGATTAGTGGGGGGTGCCCTTTGGCTCCCCCACCCCCCCAATTTTTTCTTGGAGGGGAAGGTAGTGCCGTGCCGACAGCCGCGCGAAAAAAACGGCGCCCCCCCCCCTCAAATCGAGATTTAGACTGTCAAGTAAGCCATGGATTCCATCATAGCAGGCAACAGGATTCACTCTTCGCTCCGCATCGCTTCAATCCACGCGGGGAATGGCAGCCTGTAGAGAGAGAGAGAGGAAATCAATCTTTCCCTCTCCTCCCTCTCTCTCCTCTAAGGGGGAGTTCATGTGGGAAGAAGAAGGAATAAGAAAGAATGATGGAGGCTTGTCCGGCATGGATCGGATTGCTCCACGGGCTGGAAATGGTGATTTGTGATCATGCTGAGCATGAAGTGCTGCTGATTTTCAAATTTATAGCCATGGACATGAAACCCGAAACACGCAAATAAGTGGTAATTCAATTTTTTCAAAGGAAATTTGAGATTTTATGGCTTTTGATTGATAAAATGTTGTTCATGTGGGCTAAAAATTGTTAATGTTGCTGTTTTCCATGAGTACTTGCTGATCATAATAAAAAAATCAGAAAAATATGCATCTTGTGACTCAAAATAATACACTAAAACACGTAAAATATGAAAAATCAAGGAAAAATGATGTTTTTGGGCATAAAAATGGGAAAATGAATAGGAACACCAACTAAATTTTCATTTTTGCTGCAAGAAGGAACTAAGGGCCACATCCCATAACCTGTTTTGAATTTTCAGTAATTAAATAATGCAGAAAATAAGGGGAAAATACAAGGAAAATAGAGGAAAATCACAAAAATAGGGGAAAAATGCATTTTGGGTACGGAAAATTAATGAAAATTAAGAACAATGTTTGTGAATGTTTGTGGGGATTGAAGGATGAGGATTTGCCTCAGTTCAACCCCACCTTCTTATTCTAGTGTGTTTTTCCCGGTTTTTACACATAAAATGATGGTAAAATACCTCGTAAGTCTATGCAATGATGCAATATTTAAACGGGGAAGGGTAGAGAAGTTGAAATATGTCTAAATGCCGTGTGAGATAATGGAAAAGTTGTTTATTTCCATGCATAGAATTTAAGACGGATGATAATTAAAATTAAGAGCTTAGTAGCACGAGGATCACCTCGGTGCTAGGCCCAGGCAACGAAGCACGAACGGTAGTTGGAAACCATTAAAAGAATATTTTTGCACTTGTGCACGATATTGTTTTGCTAAATGTTTGAGCACTAGGCATCCACCAAATGCATAGAGCATGAAAAGAATTTAAAAAATATCAGTGACCAGCTCCTGGACATGCATTGCAATTGGTTTATTAGAACCTGACCTACGATGAGAGGCAGTGAGGTACCCATGCTGTAGGTAGACGCGGGTCCCAAAGGGGAAAGCAAGTGAGGAAGAAATGGTACACTCTTGGACACGCTTATTTGGTACCTTGAGCGACTTTTGTGCGATGTGTCTATTTGTTGAGCGACGCACTGAGGGGCCAATCCCCAAGGTGTAGGAGAGTCGCAGAGGGTAGACGGCATTCAGCCGTAGGAGGAACCCTATGTGTATGTGATTCGAGCCTTTTGGCTATGTGAAAGGGACTCCCTCTCAGGAGTAATATTGGGTTAGGATCAGTTGGACTACAACGTATTACAAACGCAATGTTTAGGAAGGCAGAGATTTTGATAGACGCTCCTGGCCGCGAGGCCGAGGGGTTGTCTTATGCGTAGTGACGAGGCCCGGCTAGTGCATGAGCCAGTGCCAGCCCATTTTTAGGTCCATCAAATACTTGTGTGATTCGAAAGATACACTTGTTGGTCACTCAAAACCTCTTCAATTTCGATTTTATATGCAAGGAGATACACCTGTCATGCAATACAAGATGCATCCAAAGTCCCCAAACTAGTTACCAAGATAAGGTGGCATTGAATTATGGAAGAGAGACCTTGCAGGAAAGCCTACTCTTCCAAAGGGTGTTCCAATGTTGCTGCCCATGTTTGAGTACATTAAGGATCATCATGAAGTAGTAAGTGGAGTTAAAGATTATTTGAAGTATTGGGAAAGATGGTCAAATGTACAAGGACCTAAAGAAGAGTACACAAAGTTTATAACACTAGTGATGATTATTGGAAACATATGATCTACGCTCTTCAAACTCCAAATGTCCAAGAAGATTTATTTTTCATAGATTTTTGGCCAAGAACACAAAGTGATGTAACCAATATAGATGTAGATAATGCAGATGACTTCATTGGATTGGAAGAGTTGAATGATCACTATTGTGGTCCTGTGAGAAAACAACCCAAACATGCCTTTGAACCAATGCTTGATGTTAAGAAAGATGACTTTGTGCTTGTTAGACCTTCAGATCCAATATATCCAATATGGCTTGGTGTTGCACAAACTGAGGTCGATACAAATAGACATTCCAAAAACTTCAACAAGGTACGTATACAATATTGGGCACCAGTTTGTAGTCGTCAAAATGCTACAGATGCAGAGGTGTATTTTAATTGTTGGGATAAATATTGGATGTGCAACAAAAAATATCCTGAATGATGGGAAACAATAGATAGCATTGTCTTCTCTTGGATGAAGAAAGATACAAAATCTCCCAAAAAAATCAAAATTCCCCCAAAGGTTGTATTGAAGGCTAAAGAAAGTCTACATGAATCCATCGACTGAAGATTTTCCTTGAATATTTCAAGGATATTAAAACTAAGGTATTTATTAACACCACCTTTTTGAGTTTTTTTCAATCTCTTGGAAACAACCATAAGCAGTAATATGTTTAATTGCACCAAGTTCCAAATTAATGAAATTCCCAAAATTCATGAAATCCATTTTGATTTGGTTTTCCCATATTGATGGGAAATTCCCAAAATCCCGAATATGGAGTTTTAGATAGTGAATTGGGGATTCCATCTGTTATGATGCCAGGTGCTAGGCAGAGTCGTTATGTGCTGCCTCATGAGAGGCAAGCTCATAGTGAGCCATAGCTCAGGAGATCAGAGAGGGTCAGACGACCTGTTGATAGATACACTTACATTGGATATTCAGCAAGTCATTGTGCTTATATGACAAAAGTAACAGGTTTTAGAGAACCAAGTAAGTTTAATGAGGCAGCTGCAGATGAGGATTGGCATGCTGTTATGGATGAGGAATATTCAGCTTTGGCTGAAAATGGCACATGGAATTTGGTACAGTTGCTTGAGGGCAAAACACCTATTGGCTGCAAGTGGGTGTATAAGGTAAAATGTACATCAGATGGATCATTGGAAAGATACGAGGCCAGGCTAGTTGCAAAAGGGTATGCGTAGCAGTATGGTCTTGATTATGAGGAGACTTTCAGCCCTGTAGCAAAGATGGCTACAATTAGAACTGTGATTGCTTTGGTAGTAGCTAAAGGCTGGAAACTATGGCAGATGGACATAAAGAATGCCTTTCTGAATGGAGAGTTACAGGAAGAAGTTTACATGGAACAACCTGAAGGCTATGTGCATCCAGAATTTCCAGCACATGTATGCCAGCTGAAAAATGCATTATATGGGCTGAAACAGGCACCCAGAGCATGGAATGCTCGCATTAGCAGTTATTTGCAGCAACATGGTTTCCGATTAGGTGATGCTGATCATAGTTTGTTTGTGAAGAAGACAAATCGTGGTTATGTATTCCTAGTTGTCTATGTGGATGACTTAATCGTTACAGGAGATGATGAAAGCGAGATTGCTGAAGTAAAGATATGTTTACAGGCTGAGTTTAAGGTCAAGGACCTAGGAGAGCTGAAATATTTTTTGGGGATTGAGGTTGTCTCTACACCTCAAGGCATATGGCTGCTACAGAAGTAGTATGCTCAGGACCTGTTACAGAAATATGGTATGGTTGATTTCAAGCCTATGGATATGCCTTTAGAGTAGAATGTCAAGTTGCAGATTGATGTTGGGATAGAGATTGAGAATGTTACCATGTACAGACAGATGGTAGGTAGCTTGATCTATCTCATGATCACTAGACCTGACTTGAGTTATGCTGTGGGGCTGATCAGTCAGTTCATGCAGAAGCCTTGCAAACCACACTTTGATGCAGTCAAGAGAATTCTGAGATATGTAAAGAGTACCACAGATCATGGGCTGTTTTATGCATATGGAAAACCCCTTGAGTTGATGGGGTATACTGATGCTGACTGGGCTGGTTGCACTTATGACAATAGGGCAACCAGCGGCTATGCATTTGGATTGGGTAGTAGCATGATCAGTTGTTGGTAGAGTAATAAACAGCCTACAGTTGCGCTGTCCAGTATGGAAGCAGAGTATCGTGGTGTAGCCTTAGCGGCCTGTGAAGCTATGTGGTTACACAAGTTGCTGAATGACTTGGACAGCAAAGTAAGGTTGTACTGTGATAATTTAAGCAATGTCATGTTAGCAAGTAATCCTGTTTATCATGCAAGATCGAAACACATTGAGGTTCACTACCATTTCATCAGGGAAATGGTTTTAGCAGATCAGATTGACTTGGAGTATGTGAAGACTGAAGACTAGGTAGCAGACATCTTTACCAAATCATTTGGTAAAGATAAGTTCATTCACTTTAGACAACTACTTGGAGTGATAAAGATGGTTTGAGTTTTTGGTTTGAGCTTGAGGGGGAGTGTTAGAAATCAAGCTCCACCCGTCAGTTTGTCTTGATGTGTAACCGACATCTGTGACAGCTACTGTGTACAACTGTCTCCATGTGACTACATTAAATAAGTCGGGTTAGTAGTTAGTCAGTGTCTTGACTAGAGTTAGTCAGTCTAGTCAGTCTAGTTTACTTTACATTGTATTGTGTGGTTTAGTATTATTCTACATAATAAAAAAAACACAATAAGAGCCTGAAGACTCATGGATATGGAGTTTTCCCTGTCTCTCTCTCTCTCATTTTTGAACACCAAAAAGATGGCTCCACCCTTCTTAGAATGACTAATGATAGTCTAAGGCAACAGTAAAGTTGCATCACTAAAGTCCATGTTACAGTTGCAAGTGTAGAATGCTTCTTGGACTTTAGGGTGATAAGATTTGTAGAACATCCGAGCTATCAAGTCTTGCTAGGCAAGCCTGGGATCTTACGAACAGACTGTCAAGTCGATATACCTGCCGGTCGAATGGTTCTAGGTAGAGGTGCTAATCAAGTAATAATCGATGCTTACCCTAAGTCTCCTCAGAGTGAGAGAGCTCCTTTATCCTCTACTGATGATAGTCTAAGGCAACGGTAAAGTTGCATCACTAAAGTCCATGTTACAGTTGCAAGTGTAGAATGCTTCTTGGACTTTAGGGTGATAAGATTTGCAGAACATCCGAGCTATCAAGTCTTGCTAGGCAGGCCTGGGATCTTACGAACAGACTGTCAAGTCGATATACCCGCCGGTCGAGTGGTTCTAGGTAGAGGTGCTAATCGAGTAATAATCGATACTTACCCTGAGTCTGCTCAGAGTGAGAGAGCTCCTTTATCCTCTACTAAATTAGAAACAGCAGATGATCCATCTGGTAGTGAGACATCATCCAGTGATGAATCTAAAGAGGGATCCACTACAGAGGATATTTATCAGATAACTCTAAATAAGCCGATAGAGCCGCAAGATAGGATTAGAGACACGGATGTGATTGAGTTGGACCTTGGCACGCCGAATGATTCGTGACCAATTAAATAAGGTTCCATGCTCAGTTCAGTAGAAAAGGAGGACTATGTGTCCTTGATTCAAGAATCCTGCGACATCTTTGCTTGGAGTTATGATGAGCTGAGAGGCATTCCTCCTAGCCTAGCTATTCATACTATTCTTGTAAACGAAGGCAGTCGTCATGTGTGTCAGAAAGTAAGGCGTATGCCTTTTGAATTGAGGGACGGCTGTTTGAGGAGTTACAGAAAGCGGGTTTAATCTTCCCTGTATAGCACACAAAATGGTGTTCACCAGTCGTCATCATGAACAAGAAAAACAACCAGATCCGACTATGTGTAGATTTTAGAGAGCTGAATAAGCAGACGGTTAAGGATTACTACACATTGCCATTTATTGACCAGATTTTGGATCAATTAGTGGGTAGGGAAATATATTCATTTATGGATTGCTTTATAGGATACAACCAGATGGCAATTGCAAAAGAGAACAAGTTGAAAACGACTTTCATTACTGTCTTTGGTACTTTTTCGTACCATGTGATGGCCTTTGGTTTGTGCAACACACCTGGATCATGGCAACGAACAACACACAAGACCTTTGGTGACATCTCCCCAGATGAGTTGAAAGTATTTATCGATGACGTGGGGGCAGCCATTGTAAGGGAAAGGATGTTGATTATGTTAAGAAAATGCTTTGAGCGCTACAGATGATTTTGTATTCCTCTTAACCCACGGAAGTGTGTCTTTGGAGTGCCTTATGGGCTATTGCTAGGCCATGTGGTCAGCTCAGTAGGGATCGTAATTGACCTTGAAAAGATCAAGGTTATAGTCGCTATGATTCCACCACGCACTCTGAAAGAGGTACATAGCTTTCTGTCATCGATAGGGTACTATCGGAGGTTTACAAAAGCCTTGGCAGAAAGGACATTGCCACTAACAAACTTATTATCCTTTAGCTATCTATTGGTATCGAGCGACCTTTGTAAGGTAGCTTTCGAGGATGTGAAACAGGAGCTAGTAAAAGCACCAATTTTAAAAGCACCTAAAAAAGGTGAGGTATTTTACATATTTTGAGCAACGACCATGCATAGTATGAGCTGCTGTTTAGCCCAAATCTGGGAGGAAAAGTGGTATTATCCGATACCTTTTGCTAGTCAAAAAATGGGCATATCAGAAATTAACTACACCTACATGGAGAAGTTGTGCCTTGCGATGGTCTTTGCGACTAAAAAATTCAGGCACTATATTCTCTATGAGAAGGTAGGTTTTTATACGAAGGCGAAAGGCCTTAGATTGCTTATGAACAAGCTACAACCGCTTGATCATCTGGCAAAGTGGTTAATCACTTTTCATGAGTTTGATTATGAGATTAAGAGTAAGCCAGTGAGGTTGCAAGGTATTGTGGAATGCCTTGTGGATTTCAGGGAGCCGAAAGAGACGTTGACTGAAGGAAGTGATATTGAAGAAATGTTTAAAATTGATACAGCTTCTATCCCATCTTGGTATGCTGCTATCACTCATTATCTATCAACGAGAGAGACTGGAGCTGGTTTATCAAAATATGAAAAGAGGAAAATCAGACAACAGGCTTTGAAGTTTTCCTTGAACTATATTGGCAGGGTGTTGATGATATCTATCACCGATGTGTGATCCCTAACAAGGTTCCTTTCATCTTGGAAGAATACCATGACTCTATATGTGGAGGGCACTTCGTTGGATGGTTGACGGCATAGAAAGCTTTAAGAGATCGATATTGGTGGCCATCCATCTTCCAAGATTCTTTTGAGTACGTTAAGAGATGTGATACCTATCAAAGACATGACAGGAGAGAGAATAGGAAATGCCCACTTATGCCTATCATGGCTATCCTTCCATTTGAGAAGTGGGGCATTGACTTTGTGGGTCGTATCACCCCGTCGTCTACTACCCAGAAGAGGTACATTATAGTGGCAACTGATTCTTTTACAAAATGGTCAGAAGCGCAGGCGACGAGGCAGGACAATGCAAAAGAGACTAGAAGTTTCCTCCTAGAGCAGATTATTTGCCATTTTGGTCCACCGAAGGAACTAGTGTCGAACTGTGGAACCCACTTTTTGAATAAAGTGATCAAAATCCTAACTGAAGCTTGGCAAATCAAGCACAACAAAACGACCCCCTATAATCCACAAGAAAATGGACAAGTCGAACGCACTAATAAGCAGCTTGTGGGTATGTTGTCTAAAATAGTCTCTGAGAAGAAACGAGACTCAAACATGAAGTTGTATGTGGCAGTATGGGCGTACAATACAATGTTCAAGTGAGCTATCAACCATACTCCATTTGAATTAGTTTATGGGGAAGAGTGTGTGTTACCCCTCCAAATCGAGTTGCCAACCATACAGTTTGCAATTAACCACTCTTTGGGAGACAAGGATGCACTCTCGACCATAGCCCACCTGGATGAGTTGAAATTGCAGAGGTTATTACACCAGAAGGTAGCTAAACATCGGATGAAGTAGCTACATGACCTTAAAGTAAAGAAGTATACCTTTAAAAAAGGGCAATTAGTTCTATACTACGATGCGCGTAGGGAGCTGTTTCCAGGGAAGCTAGAAACAACTCCCTACGATGCGCGTAGGGAGCTATTTCTAGGGAAGCTGGAACCTAGATGGGATGGCCCCTACAAGATTGGAAGGAAAGGAAAAAATAGGTCCACGGCTCTACTAGCTGATCTTTAGGGAGTAGAATTTAAAAATAAGGTTAATATTAATAAGATTAAGCCTTATTATTTCTAAGTATGCTAACACGGAAAAATGCATTGTAGGTCCATGCTGAGGCTGATTTGAGACCTGCAAAAGAGCTTAAAGCTAGTTGATGGGGCAGTTAATTCATTATTTGGAGCACCCATATCTAGAGCAAAGATACCATCAGGGGAAACTTATCTAGTGAAGCAAAGGTTACAAAGTGATTGAGCAAGAAGACAGAACCTTTGTGTGGGAGATCAAAGTCTTCTGCCATCACTGCTTATGAATGTTGACAAGTATGTCTATTGCGTTTAATGAAGAAGGTGGGATGGAGCCGTCAATTCATCCTCTAAACATGCTAAATTTTGACTATCATAATTACGAATAGAGGAGTTTGTGATGGCAGGCTGTGTAAACCCATTGTGGACGTACACATTATATTTTGATGGAGCATCCAGGGGCCCTAATAAGCAAGGGAGTATTGGAGTAGTAATCCAAGATCCTCAACGTAGAGTCATGATAAAGTTAGCTGCTTATCTCGGGGTAGGATTCACTAACAACATGGCGGAGTATAAAGCCTTGATTATGGGACTGCATATTGCCAAGCAAGGTGGTATTCGGCGGTTGTTAGTAAAAGGGGATTCCCAGTTGATCTTGAATCAGCTAGATGGGACATACATAGTGTGGAATCCCATCCTTTGTATGTATCATTGAGCTGCCATGATGCTATTTGAGGAGTTTGAGAGAGTATCTCTTTAGCTGATTCCACGTTATTGGAATCAGTTTGTGAATTCACTAGCAAACCTTGCTTATGAAGAAGACATTTTCTTCAACTATGGTCCTAGTTTGGATATTGCTATCAATAATGAGATGGGACTCGGTCGCTTGTGGGGAATGTTATCAGAGCATGCAATATATGGTAGGAGATGGTTGATATGGTGATACAAAGAGTAGCCGAGACCCATCTACGGTTGTTATCCGGGACCCATAGGCTGATTAGCCAACATGTTATGCGTATGCCTCTTGTTATATATACAGGAGGGATGGGTCACAATCTTATGCATTTAGCTTAGGGTTGCGAGCCCTATTTTTCCTCCTTGGAAGGGAGCACATTATTGTATATCGGTACTATTTCAGGGAGGGATGTGTAGATGCTATTTTGTTTGATCTCATTAGGCCAAGAGGGCTTGTTTTGCGAGGTTTTTGTTTTATTTCATTAGGCCAAGAGGGCCGATCATTTTTTGTAGTGAAGTGCTTTATTTCATTAGGCCAAGAGGGCGAGTTGTCTGTTTAGTACGAGTGCAGTTAATGGTTTCTTGTTTTAGTCCTGTGCTAGACAGGTTTAAAGAAGAGCTTGGAAGGAGCCTATGTGGCACGGAAGCTTCTCGTAGCCCTATCCAAGTGATATCTCTCCTTTACGAGTACTATGCTTTTTATGCTATATGTGTCTGTGTACTTGTAGGGGATTTTCTTTTTTTGTTGGGGACTGGTGTCCAAGGCATGAAGTCCCAGGTTTCAGTTAGTTATGTCTGAGGGAGGTCTGAGTAGTCGTTGCCTCCTGTAAAGACATTGCCAGGCATCGAAAGACCTGTTTTAGAAGGCAACTCTAGTAACCCTGTTCTGCTAGCCTGCTAGGCAACCATTCTAGGAGTTCTTGTTAGTTGTGAGGTAGTTAGAGAAGCCTACAGGAGGAAAAAATGATGATGATAGGGGGGGAAAAAAACCCCGAATATCTCAAAGAAAATAAATATATACAAAGGTGTGTAAAAAGGGGTTCTAAACCCTATAAAAATAGAAAAGAAAAGAAATGAAAATTTATAAATAGTTGCTCATTGCCTTGCGAAGGCCTGGTAGGTTCCTGGGGACGAGTCAAACCCATCGATGCCTTGTCTTCCTAGGGGTGGCGTCTCACTGGAAAAGAAGAAAGTAAGGAAGGTTGGAGCGAAAATAAAAGTGAGCGTTCGAAAAGGATTAAGTGTCACCTTGTGAGGGTTTGGTAGGTTCTTGGGTATCGAGACAGGACCCGAGGCCGATGCCCTATTCTCCTTGGGTCACTACGCTTAGATCCCTCCTTTTTACACGCCCGAGTATGGAAAAATAAAAGCTTGAAAGAAGAAATGTGCTAAAAGAAAATACTTCTTGATCAGGCTATAGGAGTCCTCACCTAGTAGGAGCTTTTGGGGTGTGTTTTCCTTAGTTAGGTAGGTAGTTCAGACCACCACTTAGGGCGACCTCTTTGATAGTTCTTTTTAGTTTGGCCGTGTTGGAGCACTCGGTTAGTGACTAGCTTTAGACCTTCTATCAGATTATGCTAGGCCTACTCCTTGTGGATTTCATGCCTTGGTTTTGTCAGAGGTAGGGTGAGCATTGTGCTGTGTTCTAATATGTATCTATTTTGTATCAGCTTGATGCTTTCTTTGGTTGTTTTGTGCAGATCTGTTGTGGGATTTGACGGGCTGAGTCGCCCTATCCTATGGTCGCCAATGAGAGTGGAGTTTTGAGCCCAAAATGTGCCTAAAATTTGCCAAAAAATCCGAAATTTAGGGAAAAAATCTTAGACATCGAAGGCGGCAGTTGCAGCTAGGACGATTTTAAGCACCAAGTGAAAGACGACTTTCAAAAGGCGCCCGAGCAACACTTGTGGATTTTTTATCATTTTTTTGACTGCTGTGCAGGATGCGGGGAGCTGCCAGTCAGTGCGGGACCTCAAGACGGACGCGTAGAATTTTTCAGAGGTCAAATCAGAGTCCGAACGCGAAAGTTGCCAGAAATTGGCCAAATTTGAAAAGGTGGACAAAAATTAAGGCCAAGAGGGGGTGCCCCCTCCCTCTTTGGGAGGGGGCACCCCCCCCTCCATTTTTTTACATGTAGGCAGTAGCATCTTCATGCCATGAACGGCGTGAAAAAAACGCCTCCCTCTCCCCCACAAATCGTGCATGGAGCATCAAAGCAACCTATACGGCAGATCATAGCCGAAAAATCCTCCATCTTTCCTGATCCTATCGCCGCCCTTCATGCGTGATATGGCTGACCAAATGGAGAGATCAGAATCTAGTCTTTCTCTCTCCTTCCTCTCTCTCCTCTCTATGGGCTGTTCATGCGCACTATCTTGAAGGAGAAATCAGGAAGGAGATTGAAGGAAACGATGATGGAGATTGATGGAGATGCTGAAGATTGATGTGCAACATTGAATTGAGAGCAATAGAGGCTCCTTCCACTAGTCACGCAGTCATTTGATGCGTCTCGGGTTTTGTAAAAACACGGTATTACCATTTTTATGAAGAAAATGAAGGGTTTTTGGTATTTTATGATGGTAATGATGTCCTTATTTGATGAAAATTTGTTTTGAGTGCTGGTTGCATCATGAGTAATTGCTATTTATCAAAAAATTTTGATTTTGCAATGATTTACATGTGCTATTTAATTCTTGTAAAACCCAAAATGCGGTTTTTAAGTGGTAAAATCATAGTTTTGTCGTTTCGCGTGGGTGAAATGTGTTCGTATGGGGGAAAAATAGAAAATAAATTGAATGTTAGTACGTTGAAGTGATTAGAACAAGAACAATCAGAAAATAGCATATTTTATTGATAAATAAATCAAGAAAATTGGAAAAATAAGGAAAAAAATAGAAATACGGTTCACAAAAATAAGGAAAATATAATGAGTGTTTGTGGATGTATGGTAGTGGCAAAGCATGAGGTTTAGCCTTAGTTTTCCCTATCTCCTTGTCAAAGTTTGTGATTTATCACTTTTCATACATCAAAACATGACAAAATGAACCTCTACACCTATGCAACGAAAGCAATACCTAAACGTAGGGGGGTGGGATGTTTGAATGGTGCGATTTGCGTGCTAATTGTTGCTGATTTTCTGATGCATATCATGACATAGAGTTTTTTGTATTTTAATAAAGAGGATATCATATCCTCTTCATTAATGTTTAAATGGTGCGATTTGCGTGTTAATTGTTGCTGATTTTCTGATGCATATCATGACATAGAGTTTGTTGTATTTTAATGTTTGAATGGTGCAATTTGCGTACTAATTGTTGCTGATTTTTTGATGCATATCATGACATAGAGTTTGTTGTATTTTAATGAAGAGGATAGTAGCACGAGTGTTGTCTCGGTGCTATCCTTACATCGCTGCAACGAGTTGGTGAATAATCATTGGAAAGCCTGGTTGTGCACAACATGTTTTTGATTGAAAATTATGTTTGAGCACTTTAGGATCATCCACTTTCACATGTGCATGTCAACCATGGTATCATAATACAAAGGACTGGATGCATAACACCTGTTTTCGATTATGACGACTCAGGCTTGAGTGTGGAAAGGCAACCTAAGCCGTAGGATAGATGTTCGTTTCTTGGGGAATTATTTGGAAAGGACACATGGTATCTCCTGGAATACGTTTAAAATGAAAGAGTGAAGTTTTTTCGTTTGTTCTATATGTTGAGCAGCACATCAAGGGGCCAATCCCTATGATGTATCAGAGCTGCAGTGAGGCCGCGGTGATTCCACCGAGAGGTTGCCTCCCATGTATGTGATTATCGTGGCATTTATTGCCAATGTGTATGGGTTCTCCCTCTGTGGAGTTTATAGAAAGGGAAACGTTGGACTAGAAAACTATAAACGCATAGGTTAGGCTTTAGGACAGTTCATCCTTTAGCACATCAGATAGGCGCTCCTGGCCCGCGAGGCTGTGTTGGTGTGTTTGAGCATGAGGTGTGGCTAGTGCTATAGCCAGTGTTGGCCCATTTGAGGTCCCATCATTGGGTGAGCTCCTCCTGTTCTTGTTCAAGTGTAGAGCAAGCAGGCTTGCGGTACGAGGTAATTAGTCTTCTGAGAACGGCTTGCTCCTTTGAGATTTCTCCATTAGCGATTAATTCGGCAGCAATTTTGGAAAATTTGATGGTTATAAACTCGTAGCCTTCCCAAGTGCATGGCAACGCACGAACATCAGAAGCAAGGGGTTCATCAAGAAGTCCTAGGTCAAGCCTCTCATAGCTCCTAGCGAATGTGGTGAAGGTGTTATCTAACTCCTTGATGCATGTCACTACGTCATCTCCTGAGGTCTCAGCAAGATCCTTGGCCACTGAAAAGGAAAGATTGTCTTTCATACGAAGGCCTAAGACCTGCTAGTGGTGATGGTATTTCATACGAAGGCCTAAGACCGTCTTTCATACGAAGGAAAGATCGTCTTTCATACAAAGGCCTAAGACCTGCTGGTGGTGATGGTGCAATTGGGCTGGACAGTGGTGACTCCATTGCCAATGTCACAAACGGGACTTTGCACTTAGAAGCACTTTGAGAAGCTACAGGGGGCTCCAGTGGCACAAGAGGTGTACTGCATTCTATCTGAGCCGGTATGGGGGTGCTTGCCTCCTCTGACCTGGATAATTTTTGGGCATCTAGCTTTGGACGATAAATGAGTTGGGATTCATTAGTCATAACCGGTTCTGGTCCACCTTGCTTTGTAGCTTGGGCTCCATATATGCAAGCCTCTCTTGCTGGAGTGAGATTTCTTAGAGTTGAGCCTCTTGAATGTCCACTCTTAGGCACCCATATCCAGGGGTTGCCCTCATAGTATCCTTGTGCTTGCAAAAGATCTTTGAGGATCTAGTGGAGCGTGGTAGTGTGCTTATGTTGATAGCATCTTAGCTGCCTCTTAGGCTATGACTGATAGTTTTTGCGTTTAGAAGCACGTTTCTAAGGTTTACAAGGAGGTGGCCCTTGTCGTTTTGGCACCCATATGAGCGTGGACTCTTTGGTCTTTTGAATGGCCCTGGTGGGCTTAGTTCTAGGAGTTTGAGCATGGGGTGAGATATCACAGCCCTTCTCCCTAGGCTTGGTCATGGGCATGGTCGTAGGGGTCTCTATCGGTGGCTTTGCAATTGTAGAAGGATCAAGATAACCCTTACTGAAAGTAGTCACTATGCGCACATTGCCTATAGTAAGATGGATGCGATCTAGGTTATAGTCCACATTGTAGTTCATATGCTTTTTAAAAGTGCGGCCTAGTAGTGACTTATTACCGGCCCCTTTAGTGTTTGGCAACACATAAAAGAGAACTGGTATACTTTCAAACTCGATAGAGACGGCCACTTTGCATTTTCCTAAGAGTGAGTAGTTGTTGCTCCCAAATGGGCTGATTGTAGCGTTTGTAGGCTGTAATTTAGGTTGACCAATGCGTGTCCAATGGTCATGCATCAAGATATTATAGTTGGCACCTTCATCGATCAAGGCATCAAAATAATACGTCTGTTCTGCAATGACAATGATTCGTAGGTAGACGGGTGCCACTGCTTCCTTGTCTTAATCTATCAGTTTGGTAATAGTGGCCATGTAGACGTTGACAAGGTCTTCAAGCATAGGTGGCTCATGCAATGGATGGGGAGGAGGATAGTACTTTTTCATGCAACTACCATTGAAGAAGCCTATTCCTTCACCTTCGAGAGTCTCCAATTCAACATTGCCTGTTCTACTAATTGTATGAAATTTCATTTTCTATTTGTGACCCTTCAAAGAATATAGTAGAATGAGGCCCCCGTGATGAAAGTTACGCTATCTGACATGCTTGTCAAACCACATCTTTCCTTGTGCCTTCTCACAAATCAGAGTGTGGGTGGCTGGGAGGTGAGTCTCCATGAGACGCTCTAACTCCACCAAGCGGCTGGTCCAAGCCTCTCTTCCCTCCCAACGCTCCTGGGCTGCTATCCTTAAGCTAGGGACAAAGAACTCTAAGGGTAAAATGGCCTCCATTCCATAAGTCATCCTAAAGGATGTCTATCCGACAATCGTCTTATAAGTTTTATTATAGGCCCACAAGGCCACCATTAATTTGTTATTCCAGTCACTTCGTGATGTGGATACCATTTTCGTGAGCACGTTGACTAGGATTTTATTCGTGGATTCTGCTTGGCCATTTGCTTGAGGATAGTAGGGCAAGGATCTTCTATGAATGATTAGGAAGGTTGAGAGCAGATGGGATATCGTTTCATTAATGAAATGCATGCCCTGATCACTTACTAGTTCAATTGGACAACCAAAACGTGAAAGGACGCTCCCACAAGAACTTCGCAATGGTTCTAGCATCGTTCTTCCTAGTGGCTCTTGCCTCTGCCCACTTTTTCAGATAATCAGTTGCCATAATGATGTAGTGTGCCTGCGAGTATTGTGCCACATGACTGATAGGTCCAATGAAGTCAATGCCCCATTTTTCAAGGGACTAACGTGCTATTACGGGGGTCAACTCCATCTTATCGTTGCACATGGGCATCTTAGTCCTTTGGCACTCATTGCAGTGTTTTACAAATTTAGCAGCATCACAGAATAGGGTGGGCCACCATAGTTGGGATTGTAGCACCTTACAAGCTATTGTATCCCCACTAAAGTGTCCTCCAGCTATTCCACCATGCGCTTCTCTCAATACATCGTTCATCTTGTGCTCACACACACATCTTGTCAAGAATCGCGTGGTGGAGGGGGTTGCTCAAGATGCTGCGCCGAACACACACAGAATGCACAAGGAGAAGCTCATTCAAGAGACAAGAAGAGAGATGGAGGCCAAAACGTTTTCTTGCTGGTTTCTTCTTCTTCTTCCACACACTTTTCAATGTACACAAAGTATACATAAGATATAACATAAAAGGAAAGTGGCCTACTAAGTCAAACAATGCATAACCGACTACACTAGTCGACTGGCGCTATAACTATGCCAGCTGTAAATAGGTGTAACAACCTGAATATAATAAATAATGAGTCAGTGGCCATGTGAGAGTCATAATGACCACCGACGTGCTAAGTGTAGACGTGTGAACCCATCTAACCAGGCGGTCCATCATCAATGTCCACATGTGTTGAGCTTGTCATCTCAACACTCCCCCTCAAGCTCAACTGCATCTCTGCAACTCCAAGTAAGCTTCAAAACTTTTGAAGCTTCTCTGTACCCAATGCCTTCATGAAGATGTCAGCTATCTGATCCTGTGTGCTGACATACACCAAGTCAATCTCACCTGCTAGTACCTTCTCTCTCACAAAGTGGTAGTGTACCTCAATATGTTTTGTCCTGGCATGGAACACAGGGTTCCTAGCCAACTGTATATTGCTCATGTTGTCACAATAAATGACAACTGAACCTTCCACCTGCACATCCAAATCAGCCAATAGCTTTTGCAGCCATGCTACCTCACATGCTGCAACAACAGCACCTCTATACTCAGCCTCTGTACTCGACAAAGCAACTGTAGATTGCTTTTTGCTGCTCCATGCAACTGCTGCACTACCAAGAGAGAACATGTATCCACTGGTAGATCTTCTATCAGACATACTACCAGCCCAATCTGCATCTGTGTATCCAAACACATGTACATCTGTACCTGCCTCATAGAAAAGTCCATAATGTAATGTGGACTTCACATATCTCAATATGCGTCTGACTGCATCCAAATGTGGCTTTCTAGGTACTTGCATAAACTGACTCACAAGACCAATAGCGTAGCTCAAGTCTGGCCTTGTAATGGTCATGTAGATCAAACTCCCCACTATCCTCCTGAACATAGTAGGGTCTTCTATCTCATCCCCAACATCAGCACTCAGCTTTACATTCTGCTCCAACGGGACTGAAAGTGGTTTGCATGCAGTCATACCATACTTGGACAACATATCCAAGCCATACTGTCTTTGGGACAGCCATATACCATCATCACATCTGATCACCTCAATGCCAAGGAAGTACCTTAGCTCACCTAAATCCTTCATCTCAAACTTCATCTTCAAATAGCCCTTAACTTCAGCAATTCCACTATCACTGTCACCTGTAATAATCAAGTCATCCACATAGATGACTATGATGACCAAACCTGCATCTCCCTTTCTCACATAAAGTGAGTGATCAGCATCAGAAACATAAAAGCCAATATTGACAAGATACTCTCTAATCTTGTCAGACCATGCTCTAGGTGCTTGCTTGAGCCCATAGAGTGCCTTCTTCAACCTGCACACATACGTGGGATGCTCTAAATCTTCATAACCTGCTGGCTGATCCATAAACACTTCTTCTTGCAAATCACCATGCAAGAAGGCATTCTTTACATCCATTTGCTGCAACCTCCAATGTTTGGCTGCTGCCAAAGCAATCACACATCTGACAGTTGCCATCCTAGCAACTGGACTGAAGGTTTCATCATAATCTATGCCATATGTCTGGGCATAGCCTTTTGCAACCAGCCTAGCTTTGTACCTGCTAATAGAACCATCTGCATTGTGCTTAATCTTATAAACCCACTTACATCCAATAGCTTTCTTTCCCTTTGGCAATGATACTAGATCCCAAGTCTTATTGGCCTCTAATGCACCCATCTCCTCATCCATTGCTGCATCCCAATGAGCATGACCAACAGCCTCCTCAAAACATGTGGGCTCAACATCCTCAACTAGTTTCACCATATAAGCATAATGGTGAGCTGCATAACCTTCAAAACCAAATCTTTTAACAGGGTATCTCACCCTGCTAGACCTGCGTACCACTGGATCACTCAATGGAGTCTTTGCATTAACATGTGCTCTCTGCACACCTGGAGTCCTCACTGAAGGAATGCCAAGCTCATCATCCAAGCTCTCTGAGCCACTAGAGTCTCCATCAAGAATTGCATCAATGCCTTCTGACACTTTATTCTTTCCTTTGTCTTTACCTGTAGTGCTACTAGATGCACTCGAAGATGTAGAGGTACTCCTTAGTCTCCCAAACCAAGGACTACCAGATGATGTCTCTGGTCCACTAAGAGTCCGTGATTCTTGCCTTTCAGCTTGCACATGAGTGTCATGATCATCATCAACATCCAATGCATCACCACTAGATGCATACCAACTGCTCATTTCATCAAAGATGACATCCCTGCTCACTCTGAACTTACATGTGACAGGGTTGTAACAGCAATACCCTTTTTGCTCTAAAGAGTATCCAATAAAGACACACTTTTCAGCTTTTGGATCTAGTTTCTTCCGTAACTCATCTGGCACGTGAACATATGCAATGCAGCCAAATACTTTCAAGTGTGAAACATCAGGCTTCTTACCTGTAAAACATTCTTCGGGAGTCATACCATGAACTGCAGCTGTGGGAGTTCTGTTCATAATATAAACAGCAGTATGAACAGCCTCATACCAAAAATGCTTAGGCATATTCTTTTGAGCCATCAAGGCGCGTGCAACTTCTGCAATATGCCTGTTTTTCCTTTCTGCAACCCCATTTTGCTGTGGGGTATATCTGCATGTGAACTGTCTCTTTATTCCATGAGACCTCAGAAAATCACTGAACTCATTGGAGAGGTACTCTCCCCCTCCATCTGACCTCAAGCACTTTACTTTCAAGCCTGTTTCTCTTTCAACTGCAGCCTTGAAAGTTCTAAAGTGCTCAAAAGCTTCACTCTTTTCCTTCATAAAATATACCCACAGCTTTCTAGAACAATCATCAATGAATGTGACAAAGTATGAACTGCCTCCAAGAGATACATTTTGTGTAGGCCCCCAAATGTCTGTATGCACAACATCAAGGATATTTCTGCTTACATCTCTGTCATGTGAAAAGGGTTGTCTTGCCTGCTTACCAAACTTACATGCTTCACATACCTTCTGAAATTCTGCAACTTTAAAAGTAGGCAAACCTGTAACCAACCCTTTGGACTGCATTAATTTCAGCCTTTGTACATTTGCATGTCCAATGCGTTTGTGCCAAATTTCAATGTCTGCAACAACACCTTTTCCTTTGGCATACATAGCAGCCTTCATAGTAGGAATTCCAGCATCTAGAGCCAACTCTACTTCCCTTTGCTACCAACCTGCACTTGTCATTGAAGTCTTCTACAAAGCAACCCTTTGCATTAAATCTGACTTGCAGCCCTTGCTCTACCATTTGACCGACTGACACCAAGTTCTTTGTAATAGATGGCACATGCAATACATCTAAAAGACTCTTTGTCTTACCATCATGCAAGGACAAGGGAACTTTTTCAATGTGTGAAATTGGGTGGCATGAGTCATCACCCGTCTGCACATAACCTGCATTCTGCAAATCCTGCATCTCTCCAAACCATTCTGCATGGCTGGTCATATGATTGGATGCACCTGAATCAACATACCAAACATCTTCATGTGTTCCCTTTCCTGTAACAGCATTCACCATATGCTACATAACGAACAAACGTTCATTTTTGTCTTCATTCTGTCGTGAAGACGATGCATAGTTTCCTTGCTGTAACTTACCACTGCGGATATCATCTCTCTTAGCATAACATTGGGCTGCAATATGACCTGTTTTGCCACAGTAGTGGCACACAATACCAGAGTTGTTAGAACCTCTGTTCTGCCATCCACCTCTTCCTCTAAAGCTCCCCCTGCCTCTAAAGTTACCACGACCTCCTGAAACCTACATATCGCCAAATTGCTGATTCAATCTGTTTTGCTGGTTGTCACTACCACGTCCTGTACCACGGCCTCTTGAAGAGAACCTGCCACGTCCCCTTCCAGAACTGGAGTAGAAAGCTTGGACCTGTTCACCACTTCTTTCAGATGTCTCACTCTGCATGTTGATCTCTTCAGTGATCATAAGGGAGACCAATTCATCGAAATCTGGAAATGGCTTTCTGACATATACGGAAGTTACAAAAGAGTTCCAAGCCTTTTCATTGTTAAGTCCACCCAAGGTAGACGACACCAAATCATCATCATCAGGCATTGCATCAATCGCTGCCAATGCATCTGCAATGCTTTTTACCTTCAATGCATACTCATTGATAGACATCTTCCCTTTCTTTAATGTATTCAACTCTTGCTTGAGTTGAATCTTTCGTGCCTTTGTATTTACAGAAAACATACTTTCAAGTATGGTCCAAGCTGCATATGAGTTCTCTACATTTCTAATGTGTCCCAGCATATTATTGTCAATTACTGCAGACAACCAATACATGACCTTTTTATCCTTTGCATTCCATTCTTTCCGTGCCTTTGTCTCTTCTGCAGTTGGAGGATCACTCATCTCCGGCTCCTTTTCTTCGCCTGAAACGAACTCATAGAGGCCTTTTCCAATAAGGAAGTTCGTGACACGGAACTTCCATGAAGGGTAGTTGTTCTTGTCGAGCTTCTCAATGATGGGGCTTCCACTGTTCTCTGCCATTATCACAAAATTAATACCAAACAGCAAGCAAATCTTCTGCAACCCTTGACCCGTAGTGCATAGCAATACACCAGACAGTCTTTTTCACTGTCTACTCAACAATACATGCAATCTACAACCAGTTTGCAGATAAACCTTGTGTTTACTCACTGGTAAACACCTTTGAACTTACAGATCTGAAATCTGTAACCTGCGCACCCACGTTCGGTCAATACAGTTGAAGTCACAGCGTACCCTGAAACTGTTTTCTGCAACCTTGCGACTCTAAAACGGGCCCTGAAACGGCCTCAGATGCCCAAAATAACTGCGGGAAAGCCCTAAAGGGCATATCTGCAGAATACACAGCACTCTTCGCGCACACCAAATCTCACTGCAATCTGAGATTTTTGCTCTGCCCTGCTTCCGGTGCCTCCATAGGCACTATCCAAGAGAAAGAGTTGAAGGATGGGAGAGCTTCTTACCCGTGGCTTGCTTGCTCGAACCTTGCTTCTTCTCCTTTGCTTCAACCTTCGAAATCATCCTCTCTCAATGGCACGGCTCTGATACCATGTCAAGAATCGCGTGGTGGAGGGGGTTGCTCAAGATGTTGCGCCGAACACACACAGAATGCACAAGGAGAAGCTCATTCAAGAGACAAGAAGAGAGATGGAGGCCAAAACGTTTTCTTGCTGGTTTCTTCTTCTTCTTCCACACACTTTTCAATGTACACAAAGTATACATAAGATATAACATAAAAGGAAAGTGGCCTACTAAGTCAAACAATGCATAACTGACTACACTAGTCGACTGGCGCTATAACTATGCCAGCTGTAAATAGGTGTAACAACCTGAATATAATAAGTAATGAGTCAGTGGCCATGTGAGAGTCATAATGACCACCGACGTGATTAGTGTAGACGTGTGAACCCGTCGAACCAGGCGGTCCATCATCAATGTCCACATGTGTTGAGCTTGTCATCTCAACACATCTATGCAACAAACTAGCTTGTCCTAGCCGATAGAGTTGGCCAGCATTCAGTTGGTATGGTTGGATCTTTAAGATAAGTATCCTTAGCCTGGGTTTCTCAATAGGTCTCTCAGGTAGACCATTCTCTAGCACTTGAACTACATCATCGGCCCAATATGGTGTCACATCGGCCCTAAACAAGTATCTTTCACTAGATAGGCCAAAGAGATGAGCGTCTGGTAGGTCTTCAGGTATACCTTGTCCAGCAGCTTCTCTTGTGGGTAGCGGGACATGTGATCAGTCATGTAGTGTTGCTTTCCCTTACGTACAACCACAGAAAAATCAAATTCCAAAAAGAGAATTAACCATCTAGCAATGCGACCTGTGGCACACGGCTTGCTCATGAGATAAAGCAAGGCTTGATAAGTCGACGAAAAAGACGAAGGGGGTGGCGTCTAAATTTCTTTATAGAAAACACCATGGCTAACCCTTCCCTTTCTATAGTGGAATAGTTCATCTCCGTTTCAGTGAGCTATCTGCTGGCAAAACTCACGGGGTAATCTAGGTTATGCTCACCAGGCTGGCATGGAATAGCTCCATTAGCAAACTTAGAGGCATCTACGTGTACATGAAACGTTATGCTCCAATCCGGGGCTCGTAAGATTGGTGCAGTGGTGAGAGCCTTCTTCAACTCTTCATATGCACACTAGCATTCCTCAATCCACTCGAATACAGTCAGCAGCTTGTACAATGGTCTAGCAATCAATGCATAACTTAGTACAAAGCATTGATATTATCTTGTATGGCCTAAGAAACACTGAATGCCCTTGTAGTTAATGGGTAGTGGTAGGTCGACAATGACCTTGACTTTTGAGAAGTCGGTGGCAATGCCATTCCTTGACACTATGTGCCCTAAGATACATCCGTGCTTCACCCAGAACTAGCACTTTAAGGGTTCAACGAGAGGTTGTATAAATGACACCATTCAAAGACAACTCTCAACTTTCCTAAGTGTTCGGCCCAACTAGAGTGTACGCATAAGTCGTCTACGAACACCTTTGGCTCGAATCTAAGAATATCCTTGAAGATGGTGCACATTAATCGTTGAAAGATCACAGGCACATTCATTAGCCCAAAGGGCATAACGATGTAGATGAATACACCCCACTCCGTGGTGAAGGCAATCTTGTGCCTATCGTCAGGGTGTCATTGCACTTGATTATAGCCAGAGAAGCCATCCAGGAAGATGTAGGATTCTTTGCATGCTACCCTCTCCAACATGTTTTTGGTATATGGTAAGGGGTAGTTGTCCCTCGTAGTGGCATTAACTTTCTTGTAATTCACTCACACTCCACTTCTTGGCCTCCTCCTTTAGCCGTCTGCGCCTTAGGTGGATTGGCAAGTCCCCTTTGGTGTGTCTGACCTTAGAGGGTTGGGGTATTTCGGGATCACTCTCCATACTAACCTCTGACTCTGAGTTAAACTCACATCCCTCGCTTGAGGAAGGAGTTTCACTAGGGGGTCATAATTCAGTAATAGGTGTATCTTCCTTAAGCACTGGAACTACCAATGGTTGTGCCACTCCTGCTTGCTCATAATCCATGGCTCCTATATGCTCCAACTAGGATCTATAATACTCCATTTGCATGACTCCTCTTTCCTTCCAGCCTGCCCTTTCCCTTCTAGGCCTAGAGTCTACCTTGATTTGTTTGATTGCTCTCCCTTCAATGTCATATTCTATCATGTCTAACTCTTCTTCACTCTCATCTCCAATAGAGCGATAGTCCTCGTACTCCTCATCATCAGAGTCTTGCCCCTCTAATTTCTTGTCATTCCCCAGGTTTTCCTCTCCAATCTCCTTTTCGTCAGTGACTAAATCCCAATTGTATAACAGGTTAAGAGAATGAAATTTGGTCCATGTTGAGATGACAAGCTCAACACATGCGGACATTGATGATGGACCACCTGGTTAGATGGGTCCACACGTCTACACTTAGCATGTTGGTGGTCTTTATGACTCTCACATGGCCACTGACTCATTACTTATTATATTCAGGTTGTTACACCTATTTACAGCTGGCATAGTTATAGCGCCAGTTGACTAGTGTAATCGGTTATGCATTGTTTGACTTAGTAGGCCACTTTCCTTTTATGTTGTATCTTATCTATACTTTGTGTACATTGTAAAAAGCGTGGAAGAAGAAGAAGAAATCAGCAAGAAAACGTTTTTGGCCTCCATCTCTCTTCTTGTCTCTTGAGTGAGCTTCTCCTTGTGCATTCTGTGTGTGTTCGGCGCAGCATCTTGAGCAACCCCCTCCACCACGCGATTCTTGACATGGTATCAGAGCCGCACCACTGAGAGAGGCTGATTTCGAAGGTTGAAGTGAAGGAGAAGAAGCAAGGTTCGAGCAAGCAAGCCACGGGTAAGAAGCTCTCCCATCCTTCCACTCTTTCTCTTGGATAGTGCCTGTGGAGGCACCGGAAGCAGGGTTGAGCAAAAATCTCAAATTGCAGTGAGTTTTGGTGTGTGCGAAGAGCGTTGTATATTGTGCAGATCATCCCTTTAGGGCTTCCCGCAGTTATTTTGGGCATTTGAGGCCGTTTCAGGGCCCGTTTTAGAGCCGCAAGGTTGCAAACAGCAGTTTCGGGGTACACTGTGACTTCGACTGTATTGACCGAACATGGGTGCGCAGGTTACAGATTTAAGGTCTGTAAGTTCAAAGGTGTTTACCAGTGAGTAAACACAAGGTTTATCTGCAAACAGCTTGCAGATTGCATGTATTGTTGAGCAGACAGTTAAAAAGGCTATTTGGTGTATTGCTGTGCACTACAGGTCCAGGGTTGCAGAAGATTTACTTGCTGTTGGTATTAATTTTGTGATAATGGCAGAGAACAGTGGAAGCCCTATCATTGAGAAGCTCGACAAGAACAACTACCCTTCATGGAAATTTCGTGTCACGAATTTCCTTATTGGAAAAGGCCTCTACGAGTTTGTTTCAGGTGAAGAAAAGGAGCCGGAGGTGAGTGATCCTCCAACTGCGGAAGAGAGAAAGGCACGAAAGGAATGGAATACAAAAGACAAGAAGGTCATGTATTGGTTGTCTGCAGTAATTGACAATAATATGCTGGGACACATTAGAAATGCAGAGAATGCATATGCAGCTTGGACCATACTTGAAAGTATGTTTTCTGTAAATACAAAGGCACAAAAGATTCAACTCAAGCAAGAGTTGAATACATTGAAGAAAGGGAAGATGTCTATCAATGAGTATGCACTGAAAGTAAGAAGCATTGCAGATGCATTGGCAGCGATTGATGCAATGCCCGATGATGATGATTTGGTGTCGTCTACCTTGGGTGGACTTAACAATGAAAAGGCTTGGAAGTCTTTTGTAACTTCCATATATGTCAGAAAGCCATTTCCAGATTTCGATGAGTTGGTCTCTCTAATGATCACTGAAGAAATCAACATGCAGAGTGAGACATCTGAAAGAAGTGGTGAACAGGTCCAGGCTTTCTACTCCAGTTCAGGAAGGGGACGTGGTAGGTTCTCTTGAAGAGGCCGTGGTACAAGACGTGGTAGTGATAACCAGCAAAATAGATTGAATCAGCAATTTGGCGATATGCAAGTTTCAGGAGGTCGTGGTAATTTTAGAGGCAGGGGGAGCTTTAGAGGAAGAGGTGGATGGCAGAACAGAGGCTCTAACAACTCTGGTATTGTGTGCCACTACTGTGGCAAAACAGGTCATATTGCAGCCCAATGTTATGCTAAGAAAGATGATATCCGCAGTGGTAAGTTGAAGCAAGGAAACTATGCATCATCTTCACGACAGAATGAAGACAAAAATGAACAGTGTTCGTTATGCAGCATATGCTGAATGCTGTTACAGGAAAGGGAACACATGAAGATGTTTGGTATGTTGATTCAGGTGCATCCAATCATATGACCAGCCATGCAGAATGGTTTGGAGAGATGCAGGATTTGCAGAATGCAGGTTATGTGCAGACGGGTGATGACTCATGCCACCCAATTTCACACATTGGAAAAGTTCCCTTGTCCTTGCATGATGGTAAGACAAAGAGTCTTTCAGATGTATTGCATGTGCCATCTATTACAAAGAACTTGGTGTCAGTCAGTCAAATGGTAGAGCAAGGGCTGCAAGTCAGATTTAATGCAAAGGGCTGCTTTGTAGAAGACTTCAATGACAAGTGCAGGTTGGTAGCAAAGGGAAGTAGAGTTGGACGTATGTTCACTCTAGATGCTGGAATTCCTACTATGAATGCGGCTATGTATGCCAAAGGAAAAGGTGTTGTTGCAGACATTGAAATTTGGCACAAATGCATTGGACATGCAAATGTACAAAGGCTGAAATTAATGCAGTCCAAAGGGTTGGTTACAGGTTTGCCTACATTTAAAGTTGCAGAATTTCAGAAGGTATGTGAAGCATGTCACTTTGGTAAGCAGGCAAGACAACCCTTTTCACATGACAGAGATGTAAGCAGAAATATCCTTGATGTTGTGCATACAGACATTTGGGGGCCTACACAAAATGTATCTCTTGGAGGTAGTTCATACTTCATCACATTCATTGATGATTGTTCTAGAAAGCTGTGGGTATATTTTATGAAGGAAAAGAGTGAAGCTTTTGAGCACTTTAGAACTTTCAAGGCTGCAGTTGAAAGAGAAACAGGATTGAAAGTAAAGTGCCTAAGGTCAGATGGAGGGGGAGAGTACCTCTCAAATGAGTTCAGTGATTTTCTGAGGTCTCATGGGATAAAGAGACAGTTCACATGCAGGTATACCCCACAGCAAAATGGGGTTGCAGAAAGGAAAAACAGGCATATTGCAGAAGTTGCATGTGCCTTGATGGCTGAAAAGAATATGCCTAAGTATTTTTGGTCTGAGGCTGTTCATACTGCTGTTTATATTATGAACAGAACTCCCACAGCTGCAGTTCATGGTATGACCCCCGAAGAATGTTTTACAGGTAAGAAGCCTGATGTTTCACACTTGAAAGTATTTGGCTGCATTGCGTATGTTCATGTGCCAGATGAGTTGCGGAAGAAACTGGATCCAAAGGCTGAAAAAGTGTGTCTTTATTGGATACTCTTTAAAGCAGAAAGGGTATCGCTGTTACAACCCTGTCACATGTAAGTTCACAGTGAGCAGGGATGTCATCTTTGATGAAATGAGGAGTTGGTATGCATCTAGTGGTGATGCATTGGATGTTGATGATGATCATGACACTCATGTGCAGGCTGAAAGGCAAGAATCACGGACTCTTAGTGGACCAGAGACATCATCTGGTAGTCCTTGGTCTGGGAGACTAAGAAGTACCTCTACATCTTCGGGTGCATCTAGTAGCACTACAGGTAAAGACAAAGGAAAAAATAAAGTGTCAGAAGGCATTGATGCAGTTCTTGATGGAGACTCTAGTGGCTCAGAGAGCTTGGATGATGAGCTTGGCATTCCTTCAGTGAGGACTCCAGGTGTGTAGAGAGCACGCGTTAATGCAAAGACTCCATTGAGTGATCCAGTGGTACGCAGGTCTAGCAGGGTGAGATACCCTGTTAAAAGATTTGGTTTTGAAGGTTATGCAGCTCACCATTATGCTTATATGGTGAAACTAGTTGAGGATGTTGAGCCCATATGTTTTGAGGAGGCTGTTGGTCATGCTCATTGGGATGCAGCAATGGATGAGGAGATGGCTGCATTAGTGGCCAATAAGACTTGGGATCTAGTATCATTGCCGAAGGGAAAGAAAGCTATTGGATGTAAGTGGGTTTATAAGATTAAGCACAATGCAGATGGTTCTATTAGCAGGTACAAAGCTAGGCTGGTTGCAAAAGGCTATGCCCAGACATATGGCATAGATTATGATGAAACCTTCAGTCCAGTTGCTAGGATGGCAACTGTCAGCTGTGTGATTGCTTTGGCAGCAGCCAAAGGTTGGAGGTTGCAGCAAATGGATGTAAAGAATGCCTTCTTGCATGGTGATTTGCAGGAAGAAGTGTATATGGATCAGCCAGAATGTTATGAAGATTTAGAGCATCCCACGTGTGTGCAGGTTGAAGAAGGCACTCTATGGGCTCAAGCAAGCACCTAGAGCATGGTCTGACAAGATTAGAGAGTATCTTGTCAATATTGGCTTTTATGTTTCTGATGCTGATCACTCACTTTATGTGAGAAAGGGAGATGCAGGTTTGGTCATCATAGTCATCTATGTGGATGACTTGATTATTACAGGTGATAGTGATAGTGGAATTGCTGAAGTCAAGGGCTGTTTGAAGATGAAGTTTGAGATGAAGGATTTAGGTGAGCCAAGGTACTTCCTTGGCATTGAGGTGATCAGATGTGATGATGGTATATGGCTATCCCAAAGACAGTATGGCTTGGATATGTTGTCCAAGTATGGTATGACTGCATGCAAACCACTTTCAGTCCAATTGGAGCAGAATGTAAAGCTGAGTGCTGATGTTGGGGATGAGATAGAAGACCCTACTATGTTCAGGAGGATAGTGGGGAGTTTGATCTACATGACCATTACAAGGCCAGACTTGAGCTACGTTGTTGGTCTTGTGAGTCAGTTTATGCAAGTACCTAGAAAGCCACATTTGGATGCAGTCAGACGCATATTGAGATATGTGAAGTCCACATTACATTATGGACTTTTCTATGAGGCAGGTACAGATGTACAGGTGTTTGGATACACAGATGCAGATTGGGCTGGTAGTATGTCTGATAGAAGATCTACTAGTAGATACATGTTCTCTCTTGGTAGTGCAGTAGTTGCATGGAGCAGCAAAAAGCAATCTATAGTTGCTTTGTCGAGTACAGAGGCTGAGTATATGTCAAGAATGTGGGAGAGAAGGAAGGAGTCTCGCTTGAAGCTTTCTTGCTTGCACAATGGGGGAAGACACACAAGGGTGGAGGCTGAAAACAGTTTTCCTCTTCTTAGTTGTGTAAGCCAAAAGAACTTAAGTACAAAGAAATAGAAGAACCCTATATATGGGTCTCAAAACCAAACTCAACTAACTAAGGTGGCATACTAACTGAGCCACGAACTAGAGTAGATAAGGATAGCTATCATGTAGCTATTATTCATGGGCGGTGTACCAACCGCGTCTGCAACTGACAAGTCGGTGACATAAATATACAACGGTCACCCTGGCGTATCACGAGTGGAGCTCGATATCTCAACACTCCCCCTCGAGCTCAATCCCAATTCCTGCACACCAAGCAGGTCTCTGAACTTGCGCAGCTTCTCTGCGCCCAATGCCTTTGTGAATATGTCAGCTACCTGATCCTCTGTGCTGACATAAACTAGATCAATAAGACCTAGTAAAACCCTCTCTCGCACATAGTGATAATGCACCTCAATGTGCTTTGTTCTAGCATGATAGACTGGGTTATTTGCCAAGTGTATACTACTCATGTTGTCACAATAAATGACAACTGGCCCATCTGTAGACTGATGCATATCATAAAGTAGCTTATGCAACCAAGCTACCTCACATGCAGCCATTGCTGCACCCCTGTACTCAGCCTCTGTGCTCGACAAGGCAACTGTAGGCTGTTTCTTGCTGCTCCAAGTGACTGCAGCACTCCCAAAAGAGAATACATATCCACTGGTAGATCGTCTATCAGAAATACTACCAGCCCAATCAGCATCAGTGTATCCATGCAACTGTATCTGAACCCCAGTCTCATAAAATAGTCCATACTGCAATGTGGACTTCACATACCTAAGTATGCGTCTAGCCGCATCCAAATGTGGTTTCCTTGGAGCCTGCATAAACTGACTTACCAATCCAACAGCATAGCTCAAATCTGGCCTGGTAATAGTCATATAAATCAAACTTCCTACTATGCGTCTGTACATAGTAGGGTCTTCTAGAAGCTCACCTGCATCTGTGCTCAGCTTCACATTTTGCTCCAAAGGAACTGAAATAGGCTTACAGCCTGTCATCCCATATTTGGACAGCATGTCCAATCCATACTGCCTCTGCAAGAGCTGTATCCCACTTGGTGATCTAATCACCTCAATGCCCAAGAAATAACGCAGCTCTCCCAAATCCTTCATCTCAAACTTCTGCTTCAATAGCATTTTCACATGAAGGATATCTTCATCACTGTCACCTGTCATAATCAAATCATCAACATAAATGACAAGCAGCATAATACCTTTCTCTGTTTTTCTCACATAAAGTGAGAAATCTGCCTTGGAAATCTGAAAGCCAATAGTGACAAGATACTGTCCTATCTTGTCAGACCATGCTCTAGGTGCTTGCTTCAAGCCATACAAGGCTTTCTTCAACCTGCAAACAAACTCAGGATGAACATCATGCACATAACCTGGTGGCTGCTCCATATAGACCTCTTCTTGCAAATCACCATGCAAGAAGGCATTCTTTACATCCATCTGATGTAAAGACCATCCCTTTGATGCAGCCATAGCAATGACTGCTCTTACGGTTGCCATCCTTGCAACCGGACTAAATGTTTCTTCATAGTCAATGCCATATGTTTGTGCATATCCCTTGACTACTAATCTTGCCTTGTATCTGTTCACAGAACCATCAGCATTGTGCTTCACCTTATAAACCCACTTACAGCCAATTGCATTCTTACCTTTAGGCAAAGGTACTAACTCCCATGTAGCATTTGCTTCCAAGGCATCCATTTCTTCATCCATGGCTTTCTCCCATTTTTCTTTTCCCATGGCTTGCTCAAAAGATGTGGGTTCTGGTTCATGTATCACTTTGACCATATATGCATAGTGAATGGCTGTAAATCCATCATATTTTAGCCTATCCACAGGATACCTAGCTCTTGTAGACCTGCGCAAAGTAGGTTCACTCCCAGGTGCTCTCAAAACATCCCTGGTCTTCCTTACTCCAGGTGTAACAATAGAAGGAATACCCAACTCATCATCAATGCTCTGTTCTGAGCCACTGGATTCACCATCCACATAAGAGTGACCTGCATTCACATCAAACATGGGCTGATCAACCTTCTCTTTTCCTTTTCGTGATACCTGCATACCACTATCTGCATTGCTTTGAGAAGATTCTCCTGATCTCAATCTGCCTGTCCATGGCGAAGAATGTGAACCACTGCTAGAAGACGCTCCAGGTCCACTAATATTTTGTGACTGCTGCTGTGAATTCTGTGTAGCATTACCATTTTGTGCATCTTCATCATCAATCACATTTACTGGTTTATACCAGCTACTCATCTCATCAAAAACAACATCTCTGCTCACTGTAAACTTACGAGTAGAAGGGTTATAGCATCTATACCCTTTTTGCTGCAGAGAGTAACCAATAAAGACGCACTTCTCAGCTTTTGGATCCAACTTGGATCTCAGCTCATCTGGCACATGTACATAGGCAATGCAACCAAAAATTTTCAAATGAGAAATATCTGGTTTCCTACCAGTATACCTCTCCTCTGGAGTCATTCCATGTATTGCTGCAGTGGGAGTCCTGTTCATTATGTAGACTGCTGTAGCAACTGCTTCAGCCCAATAAAAATCTGGCAAGTCTTTTTCATTGAGCATGGCACGAGATACCTCTCCAATATGCCTGTTTTTCCTTTCTGCAATTCCATTTTGTTGTGGGGTATAACTGCATGAATATTGCTGCTTTATGCCATGCTCCTGCAAGAACTTTGCAAACTCATTTGAGAGGTACTCTCCCCCTCCATCTGACCTCAGGCATTTTATTTGCAGACCTGTTTCTTTTTCAGCCATAGCTTTAAGGGTTTTGAAATGCCCAAAAACTTCACTTTTCTTTTTCATAAAATACACCCAAACTTTCCTGCTATAGTCATCAATAAAAGTGACAAAATAATGACAGCCTCCAAGAGATGCAGCTTTAGTAGTCCACACATCAGAGTGGATTAATTTCAATGGCTTCTCACTCTCTTGAACATGTCTAGGAAATGGTTTCCTTGCCTGTTTTCCAAACTGACAGGCTTCACATACCTTATGCATTTCTGCAACCTTGAATTTGGGCAATCCTGCAACAATATTTTGGGCCTGCATTGATTTAAGTCGCTGTACATTAACATGACCAATGCGTTTATGCCAGATATCAATATCTGCAACTACACCGGTCCCATGTGCAAACATTGCTGCACTCAATTCAGACATGTCTGCATCCAATGTAAACATTCTGCCCTTCTTCTTTCCTTTTGCTATCAAGCGACCTTTATTTTTCATATCCTCAACAAAGCATCCATGAGGATTAAATCTGACCTGCAAGCCCTGTTCAACCATTTGACCAACTGAAACCAGATTCTTGGTGATATTCGGGACATGAAATACATCGGACAGGTATTTCTTTTTCCCATCCTGCATAGACAAAGGAATTTTTCCAATCTGCACAATAGGATGTGCAGTATCATCACCAGTCTCCACAAATCCTGGTTTTTCCATTTTCCTTGCATCCTCCATCCATTCTGCATGACCTGTCATGTGGTTTGATGCACCTGAGTCAACATACCATACATCATTGCTTTCTTCTGCACTTGTCACAGAATTGTTCATGTGCTGCACCATGAACAAATGCTCATTTCTGTCATCACCCTGTCTGTTAGAAGATGCATAATTCCCTTGTTGCAGTTTTCCATTCATGATGTCATTCTGCTTTTTATAGCAGTCTTTAGCCATATGACCCATTTTACCACAATAGTAGCATTCAACATTACTGTTTGCATTTTGACCTCTTTGCCATCCACCACGACCTCTTTGGCTCCCCCTGCCTCTAGAGTTACCACGTCCTCCTCCATAGGACTGGTTTTCTTGAGTTTGCTGCATATTCTGATTTCTACCACGGCCTCCAAATCGGCCTCCTCTACCTCTGCCTCTACCTCTTCCAGCATTTGAGTAGAAGACAGCTTCTTTTGAAGTTCCTCCTGAAGAAGATGCACCACCATTTCTCTGCTCCTCAGAAATTAGAAGAGCAATCAACTCCTCAAAATCAGGAAATCTTTCACGAACTGAAATGGATGTCCGAAACTGTGCATAATCCTTTCCTAGACCATTCAAGGTCACGGAAACTAAATCATCATCTTCCACTGGCGACCCAATGGAAGCAAGTGCATCTGCAATCTTCTTCACCTTCATGTGGTAGTCGTTGATGCTCATATTTTCTCTTTGCACATTGTGCAACTCTTGCTTGAGCTGCATTTTCCTGGCTTGCGTATTTGTGCTATACATTTTTGACAAAGTATCCCATGCCTCCTTTGGCGTACTTGCATCCTGAATATGCACAATCATAGAGTCTGAAATGCTGATAGACAGCCAATACATAACTTTCCTGGCTCTCTCATGCCATGTTTTAAATGCCTGCATTTGTTGTTGATTGGGAACATCAGGAAGAACTGGTTCTTCTTCATTTCCTGCAACAAATTCCCAATATCCTTTTCCCATAAGGAAATTCGTCATTCTAAACTTCCATGCTTGGAAGTTGTTCTTGTCAAGCTTTTCAGTG
Source organism: Lygodium microphyllum (assembly GCF_053477565.2). Lineage (NCBI taxonomy): Eukaryota > Viridiplantae > Streptophyta > Polypodiopsida > Schizaeales > Lygodiaceae > Lygodium > Lygodium microphyllum. The sequence goes on from NC_141143.1 coordinate 12,181,535, forward strand.
ACAATCTGTGAAAGAGAATCAGACGCCATTACAGAATACTGCAAGAAATTCTGTCACTGCAAAAAACACAGCTTCACCCTCACAAGGGCAAATCTGCAAAACTGGCGAAAGTGGTATTTGACCACACAGTCACTTCCTAGTGACGATTTTGCATAAACAGGAACCAAGGATGATTCTGAAACTCCCAATGTCTCTGCGCACAAGCATACGATGCAATTTCTACAGTAACTTTTCACCGACCTGTAGAACAGTGGTCGCACAGCATAAAACTGAGCCTTTTCCTGAGTGCGTGCAGAAAACTTCCGTCTGCAAAACAGGCCCCGAAATGGCCTCAAATCAAAAAAACAAGGTCGCCGAGGGCTAAAGCCCTCGCCCGCAGCATATACTGCCCTCTTGCTTCACCGCGAAGGGCGTCTCAACCTGAGACAATGCACTCCTGCAATTTCCGGCTGTGCTACCTGCAGAGATCTGCTCCCAAAACAGGAAATGAAAGCAACACTGCTCCTCTTACCAGACCACCGCGAGCTTGGCTTGCTTTCTTGAGCTCCTTACCATGAACAAGGCTCTGATACCATGTCAAGAATGTGGGAGAGAAGGAAGGAGTCTCGCTTGAAGCTTTCTTGCTTGCACAATGGGGGAAGACACACAAGGGTGGAGGCTGAAAACAGTTTTCCTCTTCTTAGTTGTGTAAGCCAAAAGAACTTAAGTACAAAGAAATAGAAGAACCCTATATATGGGTCTCAAAACCAAACTCAACTAACTAAGGTGGCATACTAACTGAGCCACGAACTAGAGTAGATAAGGATAGCTATCATGTAGCTATTATTCATGGGCGGTGTACCAACCGCGTCTGCAACTGACAAGTCGGTGACATAAATATACAACGGTCACCCTGGCGTATCACGAGTGGAGCTCGATATCTCAACAGTATAGAGGTGCTGCTGTTGCAGCATGTGAGGTAGTATGGCTGCAAAAGCTATTGGCTGATTTGGATGTCCAGGTGGAAGGTCCAGTTGTCATTTATTGTGACAACATGAGCAGTATACAGTTGGCTAGGAACCCTGTGTTCCATGCCAGGACAAAACATATTGAGGTACACTACCACTTTGTGAGAGAGAAGGTACTAGCATGTGAGATTGACTTGGTGTATGTCAGCACACAGGATCAGATAGCTGACATCTTCACGAAGGCATTGGGTACAGAGAAGCTTCAAAAGTTTTGAAGCTTACTTGGAGTTGCAGAGATGGAGTTGAGCTTGAGGGGGAGTGTTGAGATGACAAGCTCAACACATGCGGACATTGATGATGGACCACCTGGTTAGATGGGTCCACACATCTACACTTAGCATGTCGGTGGTCATTATGACTCTCACATGGCCACTGACTCATTACTTATTATATTCAGGTTGTTACACCTATTTACAGCTGGCATAGTTATAGCGCCAGTCGACTAGTGTAATCGGTTATGCATTGTTTGATTTAGTAGGCCACTTTCCTTTTATGTTGTATCTTATCTATACTTTGTGTACATTGTAAAAAGTGTGGAAGAAGAAGAAGAAATCAGCAAGAAAACGTTTTTGGCCTCCATCTCTCTTCTTGTCTCTTGAATGAGCTTCTCCTTGTGCATTCTGTGTGTGTTCGGCGCAGCATCTTGAGCAACCCCCTCCACCACGCGATTCTTGACAGTCCATTTCCACTCAGACTTAGCCAAAAGATCACTTAGGGGTTTCAGATTGGGAGCAATGTTGCCCTTCAATTTATCGGTCAGGTACTCTATGATTCCCTGAAGCTCGAGCTTCTTGGTGGGGATAAGGAACAATACTGGTTCCCCTGGGTTACATCAGCTTTATGCCATCATGTAGAGTGGCATGATGGGCTCCCTTGCTGGCATGCTTGGGGATTTAGCAGATTGCCTATACAGCTCTTCCTCATCTGAGAACGGTAGGTCAACGGTTGCCAAGACGTGCATCCAATCCCGCTCGTCCTCAGGACAAGGGATGTACTTGGTCAATGATCCATAGGGTTTGTTTGCATGTGCATGACCTTTTAGCATGGTTGAGATAGCATCAAGGTTGGCTAGGATAGTCTTCCAGGTATCCATCTCAACCCTTATTGCTTCTGTTCTATTCCCCAAGAAGATGAGATTTTTACCCCAATCTTCAATAAAAACTTGTGCGTTCCTAATCCTGGGTCAGCCTAGCAATATGTCATAGTCCACTCCCTTCATGACAATGAAGTTCACAGAAAACTACACCCCTGCAACCTTCACTAGCCAATTCTTTAGGACTCCGAATGGTCTAACCTTCATTCCGTTAGCCAATGTGACATTGAACCTAGCCGTTTCCACTGGTGGGTTTCCCCAGGCCTTTAGAACTGTGTGGCTCAGGACACTGACACCGGCACCTGTGTCTGCAATTCCTTTTCGTGTTACATCCCCCAAGGCTAAGATAGGTAAGATTGCATGCATCTCAGTGGCTTCCCAGAAATCATTGACATGGAGTGACCTTGGAACTAAGTGTAGCGTTAGCCTTGGAATCTGTGTGATTGCGTCCTGCTCTTGCAAGTCTATGGCAGTGTGCTCCTCCTTTCCCTCCACCCAGTGCTTTAATTCTTGCCATAAGGAAGGGTGCTGCTGAAGCAAATCTCCTAGGCTCAAGGTTACTGGCGTGGTTACTAAAGTGGTGAGGAGGTTTCTGGGTGGTTTCCTTCCTCCTTGGTTAGCATTCTTTGGCCATATGTCTTGGTTAGCTTGCTGACATGCTTCTTCTTAGTCTTGCCTTTGTGGCATCTCACGTGGTGTGGGACGTTCCCCGATTGAGGTCACGATGGTAAAATGGGTGTAGCCATACTAGAGACATCTTCAATTTGGTCCTCCAGTATGGGCTCTACATCCTTAAGGTGTTCCTGGGCGTCCTTGACCCACTCCTTGACTTTGGCTATAGCCTCAATTTGCCTTCTGGGGTGGGGGTATTCCCCTACCTTGGTACTCCCTAGTTCTGTTGTCTTAGGAGCTGTCTCTGCCTCTACATCAGTGACCCTCTTTCCCGTCACTAGCATTGTAGCTTCCTCAGTCTTAAGGGTAATCTATGCATCCGTTCTCTTTCTCCTTCTCCTTCTACTTTTCTTTCCCAATGAGGCTGTACCTAGGTTACTTGGCCCAGGCAATGAGATGCATGTTTGTTTTGTATGTGCTCGCGTCATGACATGTAGTGGGATGGGCATATCCTCACTGCCAAAGGTCTCCACACCGAACAACCCCAAGGGTACTGAGGGCACGTTGGCAGAACTAGTTGATGGCTTCTATCTAGGACAATCAGGAAATAGGTGTGTGATTCCACACTTGGTGCATTGAAGGTCAGCTTTGTCCTTGTTTTCCTGTTCCCTTTCCGGGCAGTGTGATGAAATATGGCTTGGATGACTGCAAGTCCAGCATGAGATTGGATCTTGGCTTGGTCCTCCAAAGCCTCTGCCTCTTCCTCTACCTAGTGCCATTACCGGTACTGGTCGATAGTCCATTAGGATTGGATTGCCTTCCTCATCATAGGATACGTATGGGTTCATGTAGGTCTCCTCTTCACTAGGTTCTTCCACATAGTGAACAGGAGCGTCACTTGGTGGATGGGTTACATAGGGCCCTCGTGGTCTGGGTATGCCTGTTGGGTTCATTCCTAGCCTAGGAATGGCCGGTCTTGCATCATTTGGTGCTGGAAGCACCAACTAGGCTCCCCTGCCAAAGAGGTTAGGTGGCATGTTGCCTAAGTAGGGAAGGTTGTATTGCTGCACACATGGGAATCTCCTTGGCAATCTGCAATGTAATGCGTCAGGACCAAACTACGGTAGTTAGAGCATTGCCATGATCTAGCATCTTGGCACTCGGCTGGGAGGTGGTTACCGCCACAGTGTATACACTGCACATGCAACCACACAGGTTTTCTCATTTGGTCTTGCAATTGTGCAAGCTCCATTCTCACCTCAGCCAGCTTCTAGCCTTGGTCAACACTCTTTCCCTCATCCTGTATGCTAGAGTTCTCTCTCTCTCCTAAAAGTGTTGACCACTCTGGAGCTCTCTGACTTGTACTGTCCCGACTGGTGTTCCTCATGCTTCACTCCCTAAGCTGATCATCCACCCTTATTGCCTCTTCAAAGAATCTAGCTAACATGTCTCGGTGTAGAGTGGAGTTACTAGCCAAAGCCTTGTAGAGCTCCTCGCTTCGAATTCCATTTATAAATATGGTAGACATAGCCTTCTTGTTAGGTCGCTCATTTGCACGGATCCTCTTGAAGAGGCTACGCATAGTTCAAGAGGCTCCGGCAGCATCTGTTCAAGAGGTCGCTCATTTGCACGGATCCTTCTTGTTAGGTCGCTCAATTTGAGTAGCTCCGGCAGCATCTGTTCCTCTATGTTGTCACATTTTGGATCTTTGTGTCCTCTTAGGGTCCTACTGATGGGGCTCTTAGACACCCAACTATGTTTTGGAATCTTCTCCCAATAGTGGGTTCCTTAATGTTATTATGTCACCTAATGAGTTCCTTATTATTGAAAGCAGTTGTCAATCTTATTCACCAGTTGTGCTTCGTGCTCTCTAGTGCTCAGTGTGTAAACATGCTTTTTCTTTTCTGACTTTTTCTTTCCTTGTAGTGCACCTTTGGTGATAAAATCAAAAGTGAGGTGCGGATGCAAGAAATACTCAATGCAAACTCCACTCTTCTCCTCACGTTTGTAGCCTGATATGCCTCTAAGCATAGGTTCTGGCTGATCTAAGGTCTTATTGAAAGTCCATGCTACGTTCTCTATTCTGCTTCAGGGTTGGTTGGTTAGTCATTGAAAGTCAAGTCAAATTCTAAATTTGGTCTGCTCAATGTCTAGCTGTTTGGGGTGAATCCTCGATTATCTTGTATGGTCTCTAGCTTCTAAGGGCTGAATTGGGTTTCCAGGGGGAGTCAGAGATGTAAACAGAGTGGTTAGGACTGTCAGGCAGGTTCAAAAACTCTCTATTTTAGGTTCTGGTGAAGTGGTGCGATTCCGGGAATCGGACGAGCTGGTCGGATTATGGGAATAGGATGATCTAGTCCGATTTTCACACTAGGAAAAGTGGTCCAATTATCGCAGTTAATCTAATTTTGAGACTCAGACTGGGTGGTCAAATTTTACTTTGGTTTGATTTCCCTAGTCGGACAGGGGGATCCGACTGCTGCGATGGGTTGAGTGGTCCGATTGTGGCGCTATGACCAATGGTCCGATTCTAGGACTAGGACGGGTGGTCCGATTTTGAGATTGGGTCTAATTCTCGCAGTGGTCCGATTCTGGGAATCGGATCGAACAGGGTGGTCCGATTCTAGTAGTCAGACGGTCTGACTCTAGAAATCAGGTGGTTCTATTATGGGAATCAGACGGGGCTGGTCCGACGGCATGGACAATGGCCCGTGGGTTGCGCGCGATGCCTCAAACCCAACGCTTACTCCATGGAATCATCCCGTGCATTCCAAATAGGTGCAAAACACTACAAGGAAATGCCAGGAAATACCTGGAATCACTGTGGCGCTCAAATCGATCGGCACTCCAAAGATCTCCCTGCACCTCTCTCTCTTTCTCTCTCTCTCTCTCTCTCTTTCTCTCTCTCTCTCTGTGGCTCTCAAGCTCACTCTCTTCTCACAAGGCAGAATGTCAAATGGGGTCATTCTTGGTTCCTTGGGCCTGTTATTGCCCCATCCCAACCTATTGTCACCTCAGAAACTAATCCCTCATACTCTTCCAACCAGAAAATCTGAATCTATGCCCCTATTTTCCTATTTCCAGTAACAGCAGAACCCTTATGTTTTCCTTCATTTTCCTATCCTAACCTTAACCTAATGCAATAGAAATAAAAAACAGAGATAGAGATGGATGATCCTACTCTAATATTTAAAAACAAAGCAAAATATCTACTTTTTCCAAGGATTAAAACCTCCTAAATCTCCAAACTATCTCAAGCACCGGTTCGGGCTGAAAATCCTACTTCTATGTTCGATTCAATGCGTGCCGTGCTCAAGGCTCGATTCCTCCGGTCCCAACAATGGAACCAAAATGGAGGGGGTCTATGGAGCCCTACCCCGAGACCTACGGACTGCTTATTGATCAAGCGTTTCAAGCTGAACGGCCATGGATACCTCTCACATAGCCGACGCGCAATGCCTACCGTACATATGTAGTGAGCTTACCTTGATGCTCGATCGAGTCCCCTCCTCTCTCTTGCACTTGGTAGCTCCGAGATCCTTGTGGCAAGCTCAAGCAGCCTCAAGCACTCTTTGTTAAGCTCCATTCTCCATAGCCGCGCGAGAGAAGAGAAGATGAAGAGAGAAGATGGGGAGCTTCATCTCCACGATCCCTCACTCTCACACACTCACTCCCTCACTCCCTCACACTCCCTCAATCCCTCACCCAAGCACAAGCAAGAAGCCAAGAACAAGAGAAGAAGAAGAAGAAGCTTTGGCCACACACAAGAATGAGCTTCTCATTCACTTTTGAACTTTATATACATACCCTACTTTTTGGATGGTCTTCCCCACTTTTTACATGGTCGGCCATCATCCTAGGCCCTCTTTTCCTGTTTCCCACCATTCTAGCTTATCCCATTCCCAACTAGTGTATACAATTTGCATAGGAGTGAGCCTGGCACTCTTTTACAAGGATTCGAGAGCGATTTTACAATTAATGGTGTGCTTTTACTATTTTCTTTTCTCGAGGCGACATTGAGGCCTTCTAGAGAGGTCGTCATTCAAATTTTTCAGGGTCCAAGGCACCTTTTCCTTTCTTTTTCCTATGCCCTTTCGGTTATCTCCTTCCTCCATTTTCCTGCTCCTCTGCTCTTTTTTTTGCTTCTCTATACTGTGGTAAACATGTATATGTATCCTAGAGCACGTAGTGTCAAGGAATGGCATTGCCACTGACTTCTCAAAAGTCAAGGTCATTGTCGACCTACCACCACCCATTAACTACAAGGGCATTCAGTGTTTCTTAGGCCATATGGGATACTATCGACACTTTGTATTGAATTACACACTGATTTCTAGACCATTGTATAAGCTGCTGATCATATTCGAGTGGACTGAGGAATGCCAGCGTGCATATGAAGAGTTGAAGAAGGCTCTCACCACTACACCAATCTTACGAGCCCCAGACTAGAGCATAACGTTTCATGTACACATAGATGCCTCTAAGTTTGCTATTGGAGCTATTCTATGCCAGCCTAGTCAGCATAACCTACATTACCCCGTGAGTTTTTCCAGCAGGCAGCTCACTGAAATGAAGATGAACTATTCCACTACAGAAAGACAAGGGTTAGCCATGGAATTTGTTGTAAATAAATTTAGGCATTATCTGTTGGCCACCCCCTTCGTCTTTTTTGTTGACCATCAAGCCTTGCTTTATCTCGTTAACAAGCTATGCGCTACAGGTTGCATAGCTAGATGGTTACTTCTCTTGTTGGAATTTGATTTCTCTGTGGTTGTACGTAAAGGAAAGCAGCACTACATGGCTAATCACATGTCTCGCATACCCACAGGAGAAGCTGTTGGACAAGGCATACGTGAGGACCTACCAAACGCTCATCTCTTTGGTTTGTCTAGCGAAAGAGACTTGTTTAGAGCCAATCTGATGCAATATTGGGATGATGATGTAGTTCAAGTGCTAGAGAACGGTCTACCTGAGAGACCTATTGAGAAAGCCAGGCTAAGGAGACTTATCTTAAAGATCTAGCCATATCAACAGATCGTTGGCTAACTCTATAGGCTGTGACAAGACAATTTGTTGCGTAGATGTGTGTGTGAGCACGAGATGCACGATGTATTGAGAGAAGTGCATGGTGGAATAGCTGGAGAACACTTTAGTGGGGATAGAGCAGCTCGTAAGGTGCTACAATCCCAACTATGGTGGCCCACCCTATTCCGTGATGCTGCTAAATTTGTAAAACACTACAAAGAGTGTGAGAGGACTAAGGTGCCTGTGCACAAGGATAAGATGGAGTTGACCCTTGTAATAGCATGACAGCCCTTCGAAAAATGGGGCATTGACTTCATTGGACTTATTAGACCTGCGGCACAATACTCCTCGGCATGCTACATCATTGTGGCAATGGATTACCTGACGAAGTGGGCAAAGGCAAGAGCCACTAGGAAGAACGATGCTAGAACCGCTATGAAGTTCTTGTGGGAGAAGGTCCTTTCATGTTCTGGTTGTCCAATTGAACTAGTAAGTGATTAGGGCACACACTTCATTAATGAAGTGATATCCCACCTGCTCTCGACCTTCCTAATCATTCACAGAAGGTCCTCACTCTACTACCCTCAAGAAAATGGCCAAGCATAATCCATGAATAAAATCCTAGTCAATGTTCTTACGAAGGAGGCATGCACATCACAAAGTGACTGGGATAACAAATTAACGACGGTCTTGTAGGCCTATCGTACAACTTATAAGACGGCTATAGGATAGACACCCTTTAGGCTGACTTATGAAACAGAGGCCATTATAGCCTTAGAGTTCTTTGTCCCTAGCATAAGGATAGCAGCCCAGGAGTGTTGGGAGGAAAGAGAGGCTTGGACCAACCGCTTAGTGGAGTTAGAGTGTCTTACAGAGACTCGACTCTTAGCCACCCACGCTCTCATTTGTGAGAAGCACGAAGAAAGATGTGGTTTGACAAGCATGTCAAACAGCGCAACCTTGATTAGGGGGACCTTGTTCTACTATACTCTGTGAAGGGTCATAAACAGAAAATGAAATTTTGAGGACTAGGACTTTTCCGAGTACGTACAATTAGTAGAACAGGCAATGTTGAATTGGAGACGCTCAAAGGTGAAGAAATAGGCTTTTTCAATGGCAGTCGCATGAAAAAGTATTATCCTCCTTCCCATCCATTGCATGAGCCACCTATGCTTGAAGCCCCTATCAATGTCTGTGTGGCCACTATTACCGAACTGATAGATCAAGATGAGGAAGCAGTGGCACCCGCCTACCTACGAATCATGGTCATTGCAAAATGGACGTATTCTTTTGATGCCTTGATCGACGAAGGTGCCGACTATAATATCTTGATGCATGGCCATTATTGGACACACATTAGTCAACCTAAATTACAGTCCACAAATGCTAAACTTAGCCCATTTGGGGACAACACTTACTCACTCTTAGGAAAATGCATAGTGGCTATCTCTATTGAGTCTGAAAGTATACTAGACTTCTTTTATGTGTTGCCAAATACTAAAGGGGCCGGTAATAAGTCACTACTAGGTCACACTTTTAAAAAGCAGACGAACTGCAATGTGTACTATAACCTAGATCACATCCATCTTGCTATAGGCAATGTGCGTATAGTGGCTACTTTCAGCAAGGGTTATCTTGATCCTTGTACAATTGCAAAGCCACTGATAGAGACCCCTACGACCATGCCTATGAACAAGCCTAGGGAGAACGGATATGATATCTCACCCCACGCTCAAATTGCTAGAACCAAGCCCACCAAGGCCATTCACAAGGCCACGGAGTCCCCACTCATATGGGTGCCAAAACAACAAGGTCCACCTCCTTGCAAACCGCAAAAACGTGCTTCTAAAAGAAAAAACTATTAGTCGCAGCCTAAGAGGTAGCTCAGACGCTATCGATGTAGGCGCACGACCATGCAGTGATGGATCCCCAAAGATCTCTTGCGAGCACAAGGATACTATAAGGGCAACCCCTAGATATGGGTGCCTAAGAATGGACATTCAAGAGGCTCAACTCTAAGCAACCTCACTCCAGCTAGAGGGGCTTGCACATACGGAGCCCAGGATGCGAAGCAAGCTGTACCACCATCGGTTGTGATTAATGAATCCCAACTCATTTATTGTCCAAAGCTAGATGCCCCAGAACTATCCAAGTTAGAGGAGTTGAGCACCCCCATGTGGACTCAGATAGAATGCAACACACCTCCTATGCCACTAGAGCCCCCTACAGCATCTCAAAGTGCTTCTAAGTGCAAAGTCCCATGTGTGATGCCATCAATGGAGTCACCACTGTCCAACCCAATTGCACCATCACCACTAGCAGGTCTTAGGCCTTCATATGAAAGAAGATCTTTCCTTTCAGTGGCCAAGGATCTTGTTGAGACCTCGGGAGATGATGTAGTGACATGCATCAAGGTGTTAGATAATACCTTCACCACATTCGCTAGGAGCTAGTAAGGCTAGATGTGAGTCTCAGTGAACGTAGGGTGCGTTCACATGAAAAAATCACAAAACAAAGGATAAAGGCAAACAGACAAGGAACATCGTCCGAAACAAGGTGAAATAGAGCCGAGGAGTGGGGAAGAGACCCCGTCAGAGCATAAAAAATGAATTTCCACATTTGGAAGTGGATAGATGTATTTCCATAATGATATGCAGAACTGATGCGCAGGGATGCGTCCCTAGACTTAAGACCTTACCGGGCAGGGTTAGATGTAGCAACATAACCTAGGACTCGTCAACCGACTAGACGTGGGTGTCCCCACACTTAAAACATAACATACACTTGCAATCATAAGAATAGTGTTAGAAAGACTTGGCCCGTTTTGCGTATGGTCGAAGGAACCGTCAATGCTACAGAAGGATTGGAATTGGTTGCAGGAGTTACCACAGCTTGCTCCAGCATTCAACCAGTATGGCAGGGACCATGCACCAGCACCCAGGGAGGCAGCTGGTTGATAAAGCCCATTCGGAAAGGTTTCGTTGATGAAGGAGAGTCACTCAACTCACGGGCACTCAAATGTAATGAGAGAACAATCACTCGCCCCATAACTTACATCACTCAAGTTAATATTGATAGAAACCTAGATCTCACACCTAGTTTAGGAATTGACAAGGGGGTGGTGTAGGAGGAGTATGCTAGGGTGCACAATTGATGGTGCATCAGTGCGTCCAACCCGTCTGGCATAGGTGCAAGCAGGAAGGCCAGGGAGCCTTGCAATGTAGTGTACAGGAACAGAGTGACGTGTCCTGTGCAGAGGGCTCAGACCTATCCCATGGGTGCATAGGGAAACAGAAACAGACACTCAACCCACCCTCTCTCTCACTCTCTGTTAAAAGATCCAGGAGGAAAACCCATTCCTAAAACCCATTAATATAATCCTCACTGTCACTTGTGCAGAGGTTGTATGCCTTGTGCACATTTGATGTTGCAACTGTGCATCCTGCCCTATGCCGGCATACAATGCAAGAAGGAAGACCATGGAGCCTTATGGTGCAGTGCACAGGAACAAATCATGTGTTGTGCATTGAGAGGCCCAACCCGTGCATGAAATACTCCGTTCACACATCTCACCTCTCATTTAATTTGAAGGGAAATACTAGTCACTCAGTCCACCCTTTGTCTCACGCTCTGTAGAAAGATACGGAGGGCAGCCCATACTCATGTCCCCATCCTGTTAGGATGAAAGCTCGCATCACTCAAGGGGTTGGTGATGAAGATCATGTCGATTGTTTTTGTCATCACGATCTTGAAGATGAGGCATATCTAGAGAAGTAGCCAACAAGTCTCATACTTCAATCATTTGTAAGTAAGATTCTCTATTAAGAAGGATAGACAGATTGATATTACAGAGACAGTGCACCAAGGAAGGTGGCTTCAAATTACTTGCTAAAAAGGTGCGACTGGTGAGTTAGCTATCCTGAACTGGGAGGCGTTACCACCTTTTCCACAGTCAGCTTCCCGCCCAAGGATGTTTTCACCTTTTCTTGGAACGAGGCCTATTAGGATAGGGAATTTCTTCTTTTTCTCCCATAATAGTTTTGTTTGTTTTTTTTTCTTTTTCTCTCTTTTTTTTAGTCTTTTTCTTCTTCTTCTTTTTTTCTCGTTAATAAAGAGAAAGGAAGAAATACCATGGGTCAGGACCAACCTCGCCACCATTGTTGGATCAGACGAGAAGAGAACAAGATCAAGTTGAGAGGTATCTGTGAAGGGCTAACAGAACGAGACCGCCTCATGAGGAGAATCATAAGGGCTATCAGAAGCACAAAGACAAGGAAAGTGCGATGCCCAAAAGGGGAAGGGTAGGTTGACTATGATTGTCAAGATCCCCAGGGAGAGAAGTACTTCTTCAGACGATAGCAATTGATAAGGAAAGGATCATCAAAGGCATCAATGGTTTGCACCTGAACAGAGCCATTAGGATTGACAGCAAGTACCTTGTATGGGCCCATCCACCATTGTTGAAGCTTGCCAAGAAACTTTCCAAATCTCGAATCATAGGCTAGGACAAGATCACCTTCTTTGAACTCCTTGTGCTTGATGTAACTATCATGATAGGCCTTGCGTCATGCTTGAGTGGTTTCCATGCACTATAGGGCCATCTGCCGTATCTCATCCAAGCATTCCAAGTGCAGGAGGTGACGTTGCAGTGACTCATTATCTCCCAAGCATTCTTTAACTACCACTCGCAAGGAGGGAAGTTTCAGTTCAACAATGGCGAAATTTTTGCAGGGCAAACACCATTGCCAAGCACTCCAGCTCTGTCACTGTATAGTTCCGTTCCCTATCAGTGACTTTTCGGCTTGCGTAATAGATCGGTTGATCCAACTTTGAGGAGCCCTTCTGGCAGAGGATAGCACCTAAGCCTTCAATTGATGCATTCGTGTGTACATGGAACTCTTTCGTCCAATCAGGAGGTTGCAGAATGGGTGCCTCTATCAGACACTACTTCAGAGTGTGGAAGGCTCTGTCACATTCTTCCGTCCAAGTAAACTCTGCATCTTTCCTTAGGAGCTTGTGCAAGGAGGTTGCCGTTGTTGCAAAGTGGGCTATGAACCTTCTGTAGTAACCCACATGGCCTAAGAATCCCCTCAACTGTTTAAGGTTGGTGGGTGCTGTCAGAGCTGCAATCTTTTCAATCTTTGCAGGGTCTGTTGATATCCCTTGTGCAGAGACAATGTGGCCCAACAGAACTTTGGAAGAAACTCCAAATATGCATTTGTCGGGTTGAGGGAAATCCCATACTCTCGGCATCGGTCAAAGCATTGTTCCAGGTGTTCCCAGTGTTCACAGATCAAACTATAGACATAGAAGTCATCATACCTCAATAAAGTCGTGCAGATGATTCTGAAATGCAGCCATCATGACTCGTTGGAAAGTAGCAGGGGCATTGCAGAGCCCAAATGGCATCACTCGGTAAGCGTAGGTCCCCCATTCTGTGGTGAAGGTTGTTTTGGACTGGTCTTCTTCTGCGATTTGGACTTGGTTGTATCCGCTAAATCCATCCAGAAGGGAATAAAGCTCATGTCCTGCCACTCTGTCCAACAGTTGGTCTGTGAAAGGGATAGGAAAGTGATCCTTCTTCATCTTGGAATTAAGCTTTCAGAAATCCACACATATTCGCAATTTGCCATTCTTCTTGGGTACAACCACGATGGGTGAAACCCATTCACTATTTGCCACTAGATAGATGAACTCGGCTTCCAGAAGCTTCAGCAGCTCTGCTTTCACCAATGTGGAATAATTCGGGTTCATTTGCCTCTGACGCTGCCGTACTAGCTTGGCATCAGGCTCCAAGTCAATATGATGTTGACATATTGTGGGATCAATCCCCTTTAGGTCTTTGTAGGACCACGCAAACACGTCCAAATTGTCTTTCAACAAGTTGTACAAGGTTGACAAATCCTCTTCTGGAAGGCTGCTACCCACCTTCAAGTGGCGTTCAGTGCCTTCTGCATCCACAAATGTTAACTGCCTTTCACCTTCTACTTCACGGATGAAGGTCCCACGGACTGCTTCTGGATACAGATCCGACTTCTTCAAGGGAGTGGTGTCCTCTTCTGATGTCCCACTAGAACCAACTTCTTCTTTTGGTGGAGACTTAGGTTGCTCCTTAAGATGTTGAAATGGAATTAGAGCCGTTCCGGGTTTGGTTTCAAAATTAATTACCTCTTGGCTTGAAGACTCCTCTTCTGAAGATGACACATCCGAGAACGTCACATAACAGGGACCCTCTGATGTCTGTTGGATTTGTGGGATAAGTGCTTGTTGGCACGGTGCATCATCATCATCTTTCTTCGGCAAGGATGGGTTAGAACGGCATGAGCCACTGCTAAAAGACGGCTTGTTCTTCTTAATCCATTCCTTATAAAGGTTTTGCATATGAGAAGATCCATTTACCAGACCAAATGGTACCATCACCATTCTGTCCCATTGCAGGAGCTCGTCTGTTTCTGATGCTTCTGAAACTTCTTCTCCATATATATCCTCTTTAGTTGGGATAGACTCTTCCGTCTCACTTTCATAATCTTCTTCATCCATATCATATCCATCCTCTTCTGTCTCTGTCTCTGCTTCTGCTTCTGTCTCTACGTTTGCTTCTGCTTCTGCTTCTGTCTTTGTCTCTGTTTCTGCTTCTGCTTCTGTCTCTGTCTCTGTAGGAGCTCTGTAACAGAAGAACAGATTCTCTGTTTCCTCTCCTACCTCTGTCTCTGGCTCTGATATGGCCATGTAACAGGGAGAGCAATACATCCATGCTTCTATCTCACTGTCAGAAGTGACTTCAGAAGTCATTCCTGGTTCAGGCAGGAAGTATTCACCCATTGATAATGGCTTTGCATCTTTTGGAAGTTGGCTTATAGTATCCACTGTTAAGGAATGTGCCACTGTTTTCTTGAGAAGGATCTGTTTGACAGCATCTTCGTCTGCTGATGTTCCATCTGTAGCCTCATTAGGGGAGTCAGAAGATAATTCCAAGGAAGTGGATCCATGTCCTTTTTGAGAACCATACAGTTTCAGCACCACTTTGTTGGGTCCTCTACCCAAAGTCAAAGTTCCTTTAAACCAATCCGTCCTTGCTCGGGCTTCAAAAAGCCATGGTCTGCCCAGTAACAGAGGATAGGATGTGCCATAAGAGTTTGGCTTCACCACCAGATAGGTTAGCCAATAATCTTTTCCAGCCACTGTAGTCTTCACATATGGGAGAATGCCCAAAGGCTTGATTCTACTCTGATCTACCAGTCTGATGAGCCATTGGGTTGGTTGCACTCCTTGTAAGCCTAGATCCTTCATTGTAACATCCGTCATAATGTTCACTGATGAACCACCATCAATCAGTGCATTTGCAATGAAGCAACCTTCTATCCACACACCAGTCTCTGGGGTACCCGGATCTAGGAAAGCATTAGCCACATCCACTTCTTTTACATGCTCTGGTGCCTTGTTGGGCTTTGTTGCTGTTGAGGGAGCAATCCTTAATTGTCGGAATGTGAGGTTGGGTCGAAAAGTATCTAGATCTCTAACTAGATCGTATTCCTTAATAGGATCCACTGGCTTCTCTAAACGGTTAGGGAATGGGGCAACACCCATTTTCATTTTCCCTCTTTCTTCCAACAAAGGAATTACAGGAACTTCTTCTGCCACTTGTGGCACTTCCTCCTATTCTGTCTCCTGGACCTCTGGTCCTGTCTCTGTACATGTCTCTGTAACTCTCTGTGGCACTGTAGTGCTCTGTACAGCACTGTTAGGCTCTATTCTATTCTGTTCTTCTGGTGGAGGATTGAATGTCACTGTTCTGGCTGGAGGGTTATTTTCTTTCCTGATAGGTGGTTCCTTCTGCTTTGCACGCGTGATGGCAGCAACTTCCAATTCCACCAAATTGGAGGTAGGCTCTTGGGCCTTGGCCGGACTATCAGTAGTACTGTTTTTCACTGGGGCTGGGCTTGGACAGTCTTTTGCAGTGTGGCCTTCTCCTTTGCATCAACTGCATAAGGGCTTGTAATCCATTGACCTTCGAGGATTTGGATAATTTGGTGAGATGTGTCCCTTTTCTCCGCATCTGTAACATTCCACTTCTGATCTCTGACCACCGCCAGACTGTCTTCCTCTGTAACTTTGAGAGGGAAATCTTCTGGGTCCAAAATTAGGACCAAACTCTCTAGGCTTGGGTCCAATATCTTGTGTTGTCATTTTGGATTCCAGCAAGTTAAATCTTGCGTCTTCTTCCTTTCTTCTCCTATCATGCATCTCCTTGAGAGAGAAAATGTCCTCTGTATGATTCTTCTGCAAACAGTAGGAACAGAAGGCCCCAGGAATAGTTGGTTTTCGTGTACATTCAGTGGCTAAATGGCCTGCTTGATGACACTTACCACACCAAGTATTTGACCGCATCACATCTCTTCGTGCTCCTGCAACGTTGGATATGCTCGCTGTGTTCACTTTCAACGTCTGTAGTTGCTCTGTAATCACATCCATCAACTCCTTTTTTATGTTTGCAACTGAGTTGGATAAGTAATCCTTCAAGCTTTCTCCTCCTGACGTACTGGCAGGAGGGTTTTGAGGAGTCTCTGTAATCACTGCATAAACGGGTTGGGCTGGTACAGAGGGGTCTCTGTTCTGGTTCTGATTCAGAGCTCCTGTTTGAACTGTTGGCTGCTGGCTCCAGTTGGTAGGATTCCACTGTTGCTGCTGATTTGTTATGGAGGAAATTGGTTGGGACCATTGTTGTTGTGGATGAACCACCATTTGAGGCATGGATTGTGGCCACTGTGGATTTGGTGCACTGTACTGTGATATCGGGGGTATCTGTTGGTAAGGGTAGGGAACAGTCCATGGGACTGCATTTGGTGGGTACATCATTCCTGGCATCAGAGGAGGTAGGACTCCTCTTCCTGTATTCATCGCTATCTAGCTTCCACTTCATCGTACAGTCTTGCTCCTTCTGTTGCAGCTTGCAGGGTGGCTGGTCTTTGCAGCTCCACAAACTTACGGACTTCTGGTTGTAATCCTATGAGAAACACCCCCTTTTGAATGCCATCATCTAGATTATGATTAGTCCATCTCTTCAGGATGGATTCCATTCGTGAGACATAAGCTTCTACTCTTTCTCTAGAGGACTGCCTTAGGTTCATAAATTCCTCTCTCATCCGCTCTTCAAAACCTTCACGCCTGAATTTAGTAAGGAAGGCCAACTTCAGGTCGTCCCATGTGCCAAAAGTTCTTGCTGCTTGTCTCTCATACCACTGAAACGCCGCGCCCTTGAAAGTGGCGGGGAATATTGCTAACCAATGCTCAGGGGTTCTGGCATTGTTAGCCACACATGCTACCATAAACTCTGCTACATGAAGATCAGGGTCTTCATTGTACTCTCCCTTAAAAACTGGCAATGGGACTACATTCGCTGGCATGTCATCAATATTTCCAGGACGGATCTGGCTTGGAAGTGGACCTCCAGCAGGAGGAGGAAGGGCTTGATGTGCCATTGAGACTTCTGTAAAGAGTTCCGCAAGGGCATCAAAGGCGGCTTCTGCTACTAGCTCGTTCTCAACCTTGATTTTTACTTTCTCTCTTCTCACGTACCTCTGGACTCGTTCTAACGCTTGCCTCTTTATTGAGTCATTCATCAGGGGGTTGGCTCCACTATGTTGTTAGTGCTCCACAGAGGGTTAACAGAAGGCTTCAGTCTCTGGAGGACTCTCTTGCCAACATTTCTTCTACTTCTTTCTTTTCAATGTCCCTGAATTCTGCTTTCATTCCACTGCACAAAGGAAGGTATTCGGTTCTAAAGGTGTCAAAATGCATACGTCTAAGCATTGTGGTGGTGCCATCATCATAGTAATGCCAGCTTCTGATGGTTTCAATAGTGTATGTTGTGAAAAACACTCTGTCTACCAACTTCTAGTGGGTTGCTAATTGAACAAACAGAAGATTATCAGTGCACCAAGCATCCCATGTATCTTGCTGTTGAGCATCCACGAACAAATTCCAACTCTTTTCCTTCTTGTCTTTGTGAACCTCTACAGACCAAGACTCCTGAAGCTTTTTCACAATCTCCCACTTGATGTTGTCTGGAAACTTCTCAATGAATGCCAAATCTTCCATGGATGGTCATTCTCTCTGTTTCTACTCTTCAGTTTGTCCCCAAACAGTTTGCCACCAAGATGCAAGTTTTTGATGCTTCAATAGGAAGAGGAAACCGTCCACCACATAGAGCATGCATCATGATGGTGATGTGTTTCCGCCATTGTGGGATGAACTTCTTGTGGAAAGTGGCTTTGATTATGAGAAATTCCAACTCTTCAGTAGAAGAAGGAACTTTACAAACATCCATTGAATTCTTCTCTTCTTGGCAATGCCATTTCCTTCATTTTCAGCCTCTTCTGGTGCTTGTTGATGGCAAGATTCCCCGGCTGCGCACCAAAAACATGGAGCCCCAAGAGGAACACCAAGGAAAAGGGAATTCTCTTGCAAGAAAATCTATCTTGTAACATCAACAAGCTTGTTTATCATGTTTCATATGATCACAATGAAGAAAAGAACACCAGGCACAACAAATCTTCATACAGCATCATGTAGATCTCCCACGGATTTAATAGAATCAACCATATTCTTCAATATCTTCACAAAATCCATCAATAGAACAAATAAAGCAAAGGAATACACCATCTTTGAATGGAAATACATCACATAGTATTCATCTTCAATATCTTCATAGTCTTCTCTCTCAATCTCTCATATACAATCACTCTATTTGAGTGGAATTGGCTATCTCTGACTCTCTCTCGCTCACTCCATCAATAATACATCATCTCCTCACTACAATCTCTCAAAATCACTCTCAATAATCCTTCTTAGGTCGTGGATACCCCTCCCAAGAGGTATGTCTGATATGAAGGGTCACCAGAGCCACTACAGTGTCCTTTCATAGCTCACTACTGTCACTTCACTCCAGTCTTCACTTGAGTCTTCAGTAGCTACTTCTTCCACTTCTTTCAACTCTTTTGCACTTGTATTCACCTCTTTCCAAAGCTAGAAAACTTTCCCAAGCTACACTCTCATCCATCAGAACACATACAGAAGCATACAGAACAGTCACAGAACAATACCAGAACAACTACAGTACAGAACAGAACAGAGACAGAAGCTCTACAGAAGACCTACAGAAGGTTACAGAAGGTCATCAAAACCACATAACTCATTCTCAAATCATTCCAAACTCTCACAAACCATTCAATAAGCTTTCTCAATATCTCAATCTTCATCAATCAATACTCCATCCCTCCTTACAGAAGACAATCAGAACAAAACAGAGCAAAACAGAACAAAACAGAAGGTATACAAAACCTATCAGAACCTATCAGAACATCACAGAACTACCAATAAACATCATGATCTTCCAAAACACAATCAATATCATCAAAAACACTCTCAAAACACTTCCAAACCAATCAATAATCTCATAAAATCAACCATTCAGCTCTCAAAAACAACAAAAATCTGCCAAAAAACAAGTCATTTCAACACTCAACAATATACAATCACTCTGTTTTAGTAGAATTGGCTATCTCTGACTCTCTCTCTCTCTCTCTCCATCAATAATACATCATATCCTCACTACAATCTCTCAAAATCACTCTCAATAATCCTTCTTAGGTCGTGGATACCCCTCCCAAGAGGTATGTCTGATATGAAGAGTCACCAGAGCCACTGCAGTGTCCTTTCATAGCTCACTACTGTCACTTCACTCTAGTCTTCACTTGAGTCTTCAACAGCTACTTCTTTCAGCTCTTTTGCACTTGTATTCACCTCTTTCCAAGGCTAGAAAACTTTCCCAAGCTACACTCTCATCCATCAGAACACATACAGAAGCATACAAAACAATCATAGAACAGTACGAGAACAGCTACAGTACAGAACAGAACATAACAGAACAGAGACAGAAGCTCTACAGAAGACCTACAGAAGGTTACAGAAGGTCATCAAAACCTCATAACTCATACTCAAACCATTCCAAACTCTCACAAACCATTCAATAAGCTTTCTCAAGATCTCAATCTTCATCAATCAATACTCCATCCCTCCTTACAGAAGACAATCAGAACAAAACAGACCAAAATAGAGCAAAACAAAAGGTATACAGAACCAATTAGAACCTATCAGAACATCATAGAACCACTAATAAAAATCATGAACTTCCAAAACACAATCAATATCATCCAAAACACTCTCAAACCACTTCCAAACCAATCAATCATCTCATAAAATCAACCATTCAGCTCTCAAAAACAACAAAAATCAGCCAAAAAACAAGTCATTTCAACACTCAACACCCTTATATCCTTTTATTAGGGTCATATCCTACTAACCCAACTTAACCAATACCTTAAGTTCTATTAGCAGTAAATATGTTATTCCAATTTACTGATTGGTCTTTTTCTTCCAAGCAAATATCTAATCCCTGTATCTTGGTTACTTTACCCAAGAAAGGTGCTATATCAGGATGATTATTCATCCTCTTGCAAGAAAAACTTGCGTAAGAATCTGCCAATCTCATTCCAAGGAATTGGCCATTCCCTTGTGATCAACTCACAAGATCATGCGACACTGCAACTTGTTGCACAGGTGTCACATCAAAACTATGGGACTATTTTACCCATTGAATGGGGTCTCCTAATCACGAAATCATGATTGGATAAGAAACAGAGTTAGGGTGTCTTCATAACAATCCGTTCCCGGTTGCACTAGGCCGATATTGTTGGTCCTAAGGTTCCAAATTCAAATTGAGTTTCATCCTTTTAGCGAGTGATCCTTAGGGTAAAAACCCTAGATTGTCTCTCGCAAGTATGTCCCATTGTCCCTACATTCCATGAATGTGGGAAAGTCTTTAGGTTTAAGAGTTTCAGCTTTGGCAATAAGAGTAATTAAGTCACATTCTCAACGTGCTAAATCCTAGTTAGCACTTGGGATATGTTACATCAATTTAACCATTCCTAACGAGTTCCTTGGGGTTTATGTGTTTAGGTTAAACCAATTTACTTGTCTACTCTTGAAGCTATTTACCATACCATTTTTGTAACCACATGATTCATTGCTTACGTATGAGTCGATTTACAAACCCTAACTTTTCTGGTTAAGATCAAAGCATATGGTAAGTTATAGCATAATTCCGACTGATCCTTCTGTATATGCAATCAAGATTCATGCTACTAAGCTTTAGTGATTTATGATTGAACCATGTAGCATTTTTCTAACAACTATGAAGTTGAAACTGGATTTATGCCATTTGCCTAGAGTTTAATCTTCTTCATGTAGCCTAGAGTCCTTTCCATGACTAGCAATTTCCTACGATTGTTAGCAACCTCCTTTAAAGAATCATTTTGAAGAAAAGATGTTCAATAATGCGATTTATTCCTTCCATGCATAATGGAAGTGTACTATCATTATTTTGAATTGTAAAGATGGGCATTAGTTAATCTAAGTTCGTTATTTTGCAATGCATAAAAACCACTTGCTAGGAATGCATAGAGATCTTATGCTCTTCTATTTCATTTGTTTAATGAAAATGACCGATTCTTTGATCGAAGTTCTTTCCTTTAATTTAACCAAGGTATTTCTAATCGAAATAGTGCATCCTAGTTCCATAAATGATCTATGCACAATCGAAATACTATGACGTTAAACAAAATTAGGAAGAAAAACCTCGACTTGTGGTGAAATGTCCACATGGATGTTAGGAGATGATCCTCCTGCGGTTGCGCCTTGTGCCTTCTTAGGAGCCATCGAGACATTGACCTTCTCACCTTGGTCGCACACTTATGATCTTGGCCCGTCTCCTTCAAACGCGAAACTCCCTTTGTGACCGTTTGCATCGTCTTTCAAAATCGGCTTTAGAAGTCTTTATAGGTTTCCTCTCAATTTCTGAGAATGCAAGGTGAAAGGATGCTTCAAGCCCTGGTTTGTAAAACCCACTTGTAGGGGTAAAGGAAAAAGGGTCCACGGAAAGGGGGTTTAAAACCCGGCTAATGGAATGGAAAAGGGGGAAAAGGGCTTAATTATTGAGGGGTTATATATAAAGAAAAACACAAGGAAAGGGCCTTATGAAAGCCCCATAGGAAGGGGGCTTATGACTTTTAAGGAATTTTGTGGGGGGGGGGGGGGGGAGAAAAGAACAAGCTTGGAAAGGCTTTAATCTCGAGGGTTTTGGGTTATAAAAACCTACCTAAGAGACAATAGGAAAGGGGTTTAAAGGTGGAAATGACTTATATATCAAAGGGGGAAAATAGGGTGTAAAGGACTGCTTGTGAGGGGTTAAATCCTGGGGGGTGGAAAAGGGGTTAAAAAAACCTTCAAGAGGAAGGCTTAAGAAAGCCACAGGAAGGGGGGCTTAGATCCTCCCCTTAGAAGCTTCCAAGAAGCTTCTTGGAAGCTTCTGTGGTCTCAAAAGCCACGTGGGGAAAGAGGAGATGACTTTAAGGGAATTGATGGCGGGCAGGAGTTGGAATGCAATAGCGATTCAGACGGCGTTTGATGGCGTGTACGGCTTGTGCCGACGGCACTGACGCAGCAGCTGGCGGCTCCGCTCCTTCTTTCAACGACAGCTTTAGGATTATTACCGCTTCCTCCTCTCTGCCAATCATCCTAGCTCTCTCCCTCACAAGGTTTTTATAGGGAGAGGGAGAGGTACCTCCCTCCCCCCATGCGGCCATTTGCATGGCCTTCACCCTTCTGCGAGCTCCAACAAGGATGCTCAATCATCCTTGCTATACCCCTCTCCTCCAGCACGACTGTCGACTGGGGAAAAGAGGAGATAATAAAAAAATTTACCATAATTTCAATTATTATCCTCATGACCTCATATTAAGAGGAGGTTCTTGTGAAGAACGCGGGTTTAGAAATTGGAAATGTTACATTCTCTCCCCCTTGGAGGAATCGAGATGTCCTCATCTAGAGATAAACTGGGGATATTGATGGTCGAGAGTTCTTTCATCTACCCAAGTGGCATCCTCCTCAGGATAATCTTTCCACTAGACGAGGCATTCTCTCAAGGTTCTGGATCTCAGTTGTCTCTCCCTAACATCTAAGATCCTGTCACGCCTTAGTTCAAGGACTCCTTGACTAGGCATGACAACTTGTTGGTCATCAAGTACATGATTAGGATTAGATACATACTTCTTCAATCGGCTGATATGGAATACATTATTAACCTTTAGGTTCTCTGGGAGTTGCAGTCTATAAGCATTAGGTCCTAGGCACTTGAGGATCTTGTATGGTCCACAATACCTTGGACTTAGCTTCTTGCAATCTCCTAAGGATAGAGAACTCTTCTTTGGACGTACGCGAATGAAGACCATGTCTCCTTCCTCGAAGATTCTATTTTGACGCTTCAAATTTGTGTATGCCTTCTGTCTATCCTTGGCAGCTTGGATGTCCTGTCTTATTGACTTTATTTGATCATCCATCTCTTCCAACATCTGCCTTGAAGCTTCAACCCTCAAGGTTGGATCTGAGAAGTTTAGGGGACTTCGACAGTCATGACCATACAATGCTTGGAAAGGGGTCATGTGAATGCTTTGTTGGTAAGAAGCATTGTAGCCAAATTCAACCAAAGGCAAGTATTGAATCCACCCTTTTGGCTCATGACAGCAGTGTGCCCTAAGCATATCCTCGATAATTTGATTGACTCACTCCGTTTGGCCATCAGTTTGGGGATGGTAGGCTGTGCTAAAACAAAGTTGAGTCCCAATGGCTTCAAAGATAGCTCTCCAAAAGTGTGATTTGAAGAGAGAATCACGATCACTAATGATTTTTCTGGGTAACCCATGTAGCTTGAATATCTCCTTTATAAAAAATCTTCCAATATATGAGGCTTTATAGTTTGTCTTTACTGGAATGAGGTGTGCAACTTAGTCAGCATGTCAACCACAACCATGATGGAGTTGTATCCTCCCTAAACTTGGGGTAGGCCAACAACAAATTCCATACTGATAAATTCCCACTTCATTTGGGGAATGTCAAGTGATTGCAACTTCCCTAGCATCTTGACATGTTCGGCTTTGATACGTTGACAAGACAAACACTCAGTGACATGTTTGAGAATGTCACCTTTAAGCCTCT
Organism: Lygodium microphyllum; assembly: GCF_053477565.2. Lineage (NCBI taxonomy): Eukaryota > Viridiplantae > Streptophyta > Polypodiopsida > Schizaeales > Lygodiaceae > Lygodium > Lygodium microphyllum. The sequence continues at coordinate 12,205,382 of NC_141143.1, forward strand.
CCCAATAGTAGCTCTTTCTAACTGCATTGAGAGTCTTGGCATAGCCAGGATGTCCTGAGAAAGGGGAATCATGAGCTTCCCACAATATCTTCTGCTTCAGTGTCTCGCTTGCCGGTATACATACTCTCGTCCTATAGTAGACAAGTCCACTATAGATAGAGAATTCATGATACGTAGCCAGTAGATTTTGATCCTGGTCCATGATAGAGATTTCCCTTAGCATCTTTTGATAGAATGAATCATAGCATGCTTCCTCTCTAGCTAGCTCAAGTATTGGATTGTTTGGCATGGATACCTTTGTGGCTAGAGATCTAGCTGTTGATGGATTTTGCAAGATTAGAGAATTAAGGAATGCCTTGCAACTGAGTGCATCAGCAACTACATTCTCCTTTCCCGGTCGGTACTTGATTTCAAAGTCATACTCCTCCAGCACTTCAATCCACCATTGGTTGCTCATGTTGAGCTCGTTCTGGGTAAAGATCCACTTGACACTTTTATGATCAGTTACTAGTGTAAACTTGTTACCCAACAGGTAGTGTCTCCAAAGCTTTAGAGCATGGATGATAGCTAACAATTCTAGATCATGGGTAGCATAATTCTTCTCATGACTCTTCAGTTTCCTTGAAGAGTATGCTACAGGAGGACCTTGCTGCATGAGAACACATCCTAAGGCAACTGCGCTAGCATCGGTTACTACCTCGAACTCCTTACTGAGGTCTGGAAAGTTTTAGGATAGGTGTTGATACCAAACTTTGCTTCAATCTATCAAAGCTAGTTTGTTCAAGAGTTGACCATGCAATGGATGTTTGCTTCTTCAGTAAGTCCGTCAGAGGTGCTGCAATCAAAGCATAATTTTTGATGTTGAAGACCCTATACCATCCTATCAATCCAAGAAAACTGCGTATTTCTTTGACAGTTGTTGGTATTGGCCATTCTAGCACATCTCTGACTGTGGCTAGGTCCACTGAGATTCCTTCCGCTGATACGATGAATCCTAGATATTCAATTTGACGTTTGAAGAATGCACACTTTTTCATCTTAGCATACAACTTATGTGTCCTCATTGTCTCAAGGACAATCCGAAGTTGGGGTTCATGATCTTCTTCCTGTTTAGAATAGACTAAAGTGTCGTCAAAGAAGACGAGTACGAAGTCATCAAGATATGGCCTACAGATATCTTGCATTAACCTTTTGAAGGTGGCAGGCGCATTCGCAAGCCCGAATGACATAACTAGGAACTTAAAGTGTCCATATCTTGTGTTGAAGGCCGTCTTTGGGATATCTTCTTCCTTCACCCTATACCATCCTATCAATCCAAGAAAAGATCTTAGCACTCAGAGCAGAATTTTGGTGCCAGAAAGTGCTTAAAAATAGCTAAAAATTATGAATATTAAGGGAAAAATATTCAACGTCAAAGGCGGCGGCTCGATCTAGGACGATTTTAAGCAACACAGTGCTTTAAAGGTGCCCAAGCGACACTTGTTGATTTTTCATAATTTTTCAGACAGTCGTGCGGGTTGACACGAGTTACCGGCCAATGCGGGATGCCAAACCGGACGCCCAGGATTTTTCAGAGTTCAATTCCGAGTCCGGACGGGGAAATGGCCAAGAAACCGGTCAAAATTTGAAGAGGTGGACATTAGAGTGGCCAAAGTGGGCATATCTTTTGGGAGCCCCCAACATTTTATGCAACATGCAATCGTGGAGAGAGGATGATGGGAAAAAAATGTGAGGAAGAGGGCACCTGTCAACGGCCGAAAATTGCGCCATGATGTTGATGCCTTCATCATGCAGCCTGCACACAACCCCCCCATTTGACAATGGCCCTTGTCTACCCTTTGTATGCTGACTCTATCGCCTACCTTCGCATGGTCTCTTTGAAGATCTCTGATTTCAGTCTTTCTCTCTCCTCCCTCTCTCTCTTCTAAAGGCAAGTTGATGTGGGAAGAGAAAGGAAGAAGAAAGAATGGTGGAGGCTTGTCCGGCATTGATCGGATTGCTCCACGGGCTGGAAATGGTGATTTGTGATCATCATGAGCATGAAGTGCTGCTGATTTTCAGATTTGCAGTCATGGACATGAAACCCAAAACACGCAAATAAGCGGTAATTCAATTTTTTCAAAGGAAATTTGAGATTTCATGACTTTTGATTGATAAAATGTTGTTCATGTGGGCTAAAAATTGTTTGTGTTGTTGTTTTCCATGAGTACTTGTTGATCATAATCAGGAAATTAGAAAAACATGCATCTTGTGGGTCAAAAGAATAGACTAAAACACGTAAAATATGGAAAATCAAGGGAAAATGATGGTTTTGAGCATAAAAATGGAAGAATAAATAGGAACACCAACTAAATTTTCATTTTTTTTGCAAGAAGGAACTAAGGGCCACAGCCCATAACCTATTTTGAATTTTCAGTAAATAAATAATGTAGAAAATAAGGGAAAATATAAGGAAAATAGAGAAAAACCACAAAAAATAGGGAAAAATGCGTTTTGGGTGCGGAAAATGAATGAAAATTAAGAACAATGTTTGTGAATGTTTGTGGGGACTGAAGCATGAGGATTTGCCTCAGTTCAACCGCACCTTCTCGTTCTAGTGTGTTTTTCCCGCTTTTTACACATAAAATGATGGCCAAATGCTTGATAAATCTATACAACAATGCAGCATTTGATCAATGGGAGGGCAGAGTAGTTAAAATGTGTCTAGATGTGGAGTAAAATGATGAAAAGATTGCTGGATTTTGGTTGCATGCCATATAGGTCGGTGACTAATTATAGGATAAGAGCTTAGTAGCACGAGGGTTTCCTTGGTGCTAGGTTCGTGCAACGCCGCATAAGAACGGTAGGTGAAAATCATTGAAAGGATGTTTTCCACATGTGCACAATATTGATTTTATAATTGTTTGAGCACTTAGCATCCACAATATGCATAAATCATGGAAATATTTAAAGGTATCAGAAATCCTAGATGCATAGCAATTGCTTTCATTAGGACCTTGACCCACGTGGAGTGAGAGACAGGACACCCTAAGCCATAGGCTAGTCGTGGGGTCTAGGGGAAAGAGAAGTAAGGACATGGTACATTCCTGTATACGATTAAATGGTACCTTGAGTGGATTTTGTACGAAATGTTTATATGTTGAGCGACGCATCGAGGGGCCAATCCCCAAGGTGTAGGAAAGTCGCAAAGGGGTGGTGGCACTCAGACATTGGAGGACCCCCTATGTCTGTGCTTCGTGCCATTAGGCAATGTGTAAGGGACTCCCTCTGAGGAGTAGTGGGTGAGAGAAGAGTGGACTACAAACGACGTAATACGAACGCAAGATATTTAGGAAGGCAATGTATGTGTCATCAGCGCTCCTGGACGCGAGGCTGTGGGATTGTTGAGCGCGTGAGATAGAGGTCCGGCTAGTGCACGAGCCAGTGCCAGCCCATTCTAGGTTCCATCAGTGGTGCATCTGCCGGGAGCCGCTTAGAAGTGGCGCTCCTCGAATCCTGGTTGTCTAGGGACTAGTTAGCAGTTTATGCCAAAGGATACTGGGATTGATCCGTTATTTATCGACAAGCATCGTCTAGCAGAAATCCAAAAGCAAGAGAGAGACGAAAGAGCTAGGCGACGTGCTGAAATTTTTAGGAGATATTCCCCTAAGCGTAGCGGTGCTGAGCCCTTATGAGGGAGTGGATCTAGTGGTCTTGGTGCCACAAGTAGTAAGTCAGGAGAAGGTGGAAGCTCTAGTGCTGCCCTTTCTTCCATAAGCTAGTCTACATCAAGTGCGGGAGGTGTAACTCCACCGTCCCTTATTCCCAGTACAAATCCAATCCTCGTCATGGCGCAGCCTATTGCAATTCCAGCAGGAACAACGGATTTGCTGGCTCTAGGTTACCCGCTACCCATTTTTAATGGGCTAGTTGAGGAAGATGCGGAACTCCACATTAGGGAGTTTCAAAAGCTGATGTTTAACTGTCGCATTCAAGAAGAAGGACATTTAATGATGTTCCTCAATATGACTCTCAAAGGAAGAGCCGCTATATGGTATCATGGTTTAGAAGCCGGAACCATATTGAATATTGATTCATTTTATGGAGCTTTTCGAAGGGAGTTTGCCCCTGAAAGGGGTGGGAAATATTGGTTGCGTGTACTCAACGTGACCCGCCAAGAACCACACGAGGATATTCATGCTTATGCGAAGAAAATAAAAGAGGTTTTCCGTAAGTTGGACACCTCTATTCCTATCCCCACAGCTGCCCAATTGCAATATTTCCTACATGGTTTGGACTTTAACATCTGACGAAGGAAATTTGGTATGGCAGCCTCTATACTATGCCAAACTCCCTTCTGCCACAAAGTGAATGAGATAAGGGCACCACCTAGTCATGGAAGAGCGGACTAGGACGCTATGCAAGAGGAAGAGGAGATTGTAAGGGAGAAAAGATGGAAACTAAGAGAGGAAGAGAGAGAGAGTGAGTGAGAATGAGAGAACTACGAAAAAATAGATGAATCAATAAACTTAAGAGATGGAGGAACCTCAGGACATAACCAATATACACAATATGGACGCCAATATCCTGGGCTTATTACATTGTAGAGCACACATAAGCTATAGTAAGAGAAGGAATTCCATAAGCTCATGAAGGTGAATGGGGAAGGCTCAATAGGGCTGAAGGAGGCCTCTTTGCTCTCTCTCTTCTTGCCAATTACAAAGGAGAAGGCCTCTTTATATAGGCCTTGAGGGTGTTTAGGGAGGAGGTTAAGATGTAATAGGAATTAACACCACCAAAGCTGCATTAAGGCGGTTCCACAAATATGGAAGCTCCATCTAGATGTTTTGTTGACCAATTTGTACTTAATCAAGCTCCATCATAGGTGAGTTGTCTCCATTCCCCCCCCCATAGCTTGAGTCCAAGAGCTCTCTTCCTTAGCAGTGATTCTTCTAGTTGGCATAGCCTCGGCCCATCTAGTCATGTAATCTACCCCCATGATAATATACTCTTTTCCTGATGGAGTGCGTGGTAGAGGCCCTATGGCATCAATTCCCCACTTCTCAAAGGGTCCATAGACCTTGATTGGGGTTTGGGGTTCTGCTATGAGCCGTCGTGGTCCTGATTTCTGACATTCTTCACATGTTTGACACCAATATTTGACATCTCGGTGTAGACTGGGCCAAGTAAAGCCGGCTTGTAGAACCTTTCTACTTGTGATGTCGTGTGCAAAGTGGCCTCCACACACATCATCATGGCAAGCTTTTAAGATTTCTTCAATTTCCCATTTTGACGGCACTTTCCTAAGCACACCATCCTTACCAAGACAATACAAACTGTCATTTACTATGCGATATCTTGTAGCCTTCCGAGCTAGCCACTGTCTTTCTCCCTTAGTCAGGTGTTTGGGAGCTTCTCCTTGTTCTAAGAGATGTAGAATATCTTCTAAGTCTTCCTTGCCTTGTCGAAGTGGGGGTTTGATAGCCACTGCTCCCACCATTGACTCATTCAGCTTTGATGATGCTAGATGGTCGGCATCTTTGTCCTGGTCTCTTGGCACATGATGTACTTGTGCCTCCCTAAATCTTCTCATAAGAGATTTGGCCTCTCTCATTTTACTAGAGAGGTTTGTATTTTTGCATGCCCATGTACCTTTGCATTTGCCTTACCAATAGCATGGAGTCTCCAAAAGCATTCAATCTCCGGCCCCATGGTGTGATGAAAGTGGTCTTCTTTTGATCCTCCTCTGCAATGCGAATCTGGAAGTAGCCAGAGTAGCCATCACACACCGTATACCACTCATGTCCCGCTACTTCATTCAAGATTTCATCCTGAAATGGGAGAGGGAAGTGGTCCCTCTTTGTTGCAGCATTTAGTGGCTTGTAATCTATGCATACTCGCCACTTACCATTTTTCTTTGGCCTCACTACTACTAGGGAGACCCATTCTGAATCTTCCACTGGGTATATGAATCCTGCATTCAAGAGTCTCTTCACCTCCATCAACAGTGCATCCTGTTGCACAACTCCCAGTCTTCTCAATCTTTGTACTATAGGTTTGCTTCCTTCTTTGAGTTGGATGTGATGCTTCACTGCAGTGACACCTGTAATGTGAGTATAATCAGAAATAAACAATGATGCATGCTTCTTGAGAACATCCACATAACCCTCCCTTTCTTCATCCTTTATATCCTTGGATATCATCTTCTCTAGGCTAGCATCCCACACATCTTCTCCTTGGATTCTTGGGTTGTCTTCTGATAAGGTAGATTCTTTTAAGGTGACGCCCATAACTTCGAGAGTGCTATCACTCTCTCCACTTGAACTCTCTTCCTCTTCTACTGATGAGGAACATCCACTTGAGCTCCACTCATCGGCAGACGTTTCTAGTTCAAGGTTCTCTTGACGCCCACTCTTCAAGTTGTAAACCACCTTTTGATCGTGGCCACCCACCTTACGTGGCCTCAACTCCAGATCTCCTGTTGCCCAATCTTGCCTAGCTCCGATGCCCATAAGCCAAGGTCTCCCTAGGATGAGGGGATATCCTTCCCCCTTTACTGGCATCACATAAACATCCACTGCTGCAGTGATTCCAAAAACAGAAACTCTCAAAGCTTTCACTACACCCACACATGTGACCGCATCATTGTTGGCCATCTTTGCCCTGAAGGTTGAGGATTCCATTACTTCTAAACCTAATTCATGCATAAGTTTTTCTGTCATGACACAAACCTCTGCTCCACTATCGATGTATGTTTTTCGAATCCGTTGACCTTTAATTTGAGCCTCCACTATAGGCACTATATCTTTGAGTCCATATGCCTTGATTGCACTAACCATTTTACCTTGCCTTGCCCTTGTGCTTACCATTTTTGACCATTGTCGTCGTAACTTTGGAGAGGCATGAAGTAGTTGTGGCCAAGTAATTTTTTGCCCTTGAGAGCTCACGTCTGCTACTAGATCATAAGGTTGTGTCCGAGAACCCAAAGGGAAGTCAGAGATATCAATTTTAGACCTAGTTCGAGTCTTTCTCTTCTTCCCTTCATCTCCAGGTGCCCGTGATGTACTTGCCTCATTGGTTGCTTCCTTGCTTGCCTCAGTCTGTACACGTACCCGCTTGATAGGCATGGTCTCTACTGCATCTACCTTCATCTTACCTCTTGCTATTTCTTCTTGGAGCCTTCTATCCCTGACCACCTCCTCTATTTTTATGACATTGACATTTGGTTGAACAACAGGGGTTTCAGCTTGAACATAAGGTGGTTGTAAAATTGCAGGTCGTGATTGCTCTTGCTCTTGAGTCCTAGCACGAGGAGGGCTTACTTGTTGTCGAGGACCTATGGCAAGGTGATCATATCTTCTAGGGTGAGGACAATTGTACATGCCATGTCCATTTTCTCCACAATTGTAAGACAACATCTCCCTTGCTTGTCGCCGCATTTGTGGTCGATTCCCACCATTCCTCTCAATAGGTCTTCTTGCACCTTGCACAAGATTCACTCTCAAACCCTCTAGTTGATTAGTAAGATTGTTTATTTGTTGGATCATGTCTTCTTGACCTCTAACAAGGCCTGGTGCATTAGATACATTTGGGGAAACTTGAGAGGCCTCCATAGTTGTGATGTTGTTTTCCAAACCTGCTTGGCTAGCTTGGGCTTGGTACAGAATCTTTCGATTCTTTTCCCTAGTGATTCTCAAAGCATCTTCAAAAGTGTTTGGAAATTTCACCTTTACCTTCTCCCTGAGCAAGGGATACAAACCTGAAATGAATCGATCCTTTTGAAGGCAGTTTGGAGCTCTCTCTCCAGGGTTCAGTGAGTCTGACCATTGCCCCCAAAGCTTCAAAAACCCTTCCTCATAAGTTGCATAACCATAAGGATCACTTTGATGGAGGGCCAAAAGCCATTGCCATAACTCTTCGGCTGAGTTAGTTTGTTGAAATCTCTGCAAGAAAGCTGCCTTCAATCCTTCCCATTCAGCTCTTTGGGCCGGATTTAGAGTTTGGAACCACATTCTAGCTTCTTCCTTGAGCATCAAAGGAAAAGCCCTCAACTTTAATGCTTCATCATCCCTCCCAGAGACAAGGAAGGCCATCTCAAGGTTGTCCAAAAAATCCAATGCATTTTCTCCATTGTGCCCAAAGAAGCTTGGAAATGCCATGTTGCCTTAGTAGAGTACAAAGATGAACACGTCTAGACTTAAGTTGTATTTTATGAGGGGAAGGATGAATGGGTTTACCGATGCATTGATTTCAGCAAGACGTCTAGGCCCCAATATGCTTCTAATAATGCCTTGGAATCTAAGCTTTGTGCTAGCTACAATATGCACAGTTTGCATAGCAAGTGGACGGATAGGTCCATACAACTCGTTGTGATTCATGAGAAACTATTATAATAGGATAAAGACATGTACATTGAAGGATGCATTATAGTCTAGCATTGGGAAGATTATAGGTTCTGGTGATACAAGAATCTCCCTTAATCTTTCAGCCCCAAAGTACATGGCAAGACGCTGCTGGAAGAAAATCTTCCTACTGATGCATACATTAACTTGGATGTTTTGTACAGAGTGGAAGGTGTAGAAATTCGGGCCATTATTATTATTCATGAGTAGAAACTACTTAAGGGAGTAGAGGAAATGCACTTTCTTGAATTATGAAGGATTTTTCCCAGAATGTTTCTTTTGGGATCCCACAAACTTTGCTATACGGAGAATTTGCTCACCAGTGATTGTTCTTGCCTTGGTGTGTCCATCCTCGGCGACATATATTTCATAAGGTGTGATGGCCACCTTTTCAACCACACCCAACCTTCGAGCTAACAACAGTTGAAGGTAGTCTTCATACTTTGCACTCCTACAAAACTCCACACCGTTCCTGCATAATTGTCCTCCTTTGATGTGGATTAGGCCAGAGAGAGAGAGGGATTTGATGATTTGGAGACGAGGACCTCTCGGAAGGGCTTTCACTTTGTTTGCAAAACACTCACCACAATTATGAGAACCTAGCAATTGATGGCAACATATTTTTTTCCCTTGTGAGATAATGGAATTTCTAAAGTGAACACCTTTTACCCGCATGCGTGCCGTCATCCGATAGGCATACTTTCTTTCTTGGGCTTCCTTGGGAGACCATTGTGGGAGTTGTGGACTTCGATCAGCTTCAAAAAGAGTTGGTGAAGGCGTTGGAGAAGAGCCACTTGGAGTACTTGTTGTAGAGGATGCACCACCATGTGTTGTATCGTCCCGCATGGATGAGAATGTCCTCAGCGGGGGCACCAATTTATGACGAAGGAAATTCGGTATGGCAGCCTCTATACTATGCCAAACTCCCTTCTGCCACAAAGTGAATGAGATAAGGGCACCACCTAGTCATGGAAGAGCGGACTAGGACGCTATGCAAGAGGGAGAGGAGATTGTAAGGGAGAAAAGATGGAAACTAAGAGAGGAAGAGAGAGAGAGTGAGTGAGAATGAGAGAACTACGAAAAAATAGATGAATCAATAAACTTAAGAGATGGAGAAACCTCAGGACATAACCAATATACACAATATGGACACCAATATCCTGGGCTTATTACATTGTAGAGCACACATAAGCTATAGTAAGAGAAGGAATTCCATAAGCTCATGAAGGTGAATGGGGAAGGCTCAATAGGGCTGAAGGAGGCCTCTTTGCTCTGTCTCTTCTTTCAATTTACAAAGGAGAAGGCCTCTTTATATAGGCCTTGAGGGTGTTTAGGGAGGAGGTTAAGATGTAATAGGAATTAACACCACCAAAGCTGCATTAAGGCGGTTCCACCAATATGGAAGCTCCATCTAGATGTTTTGTCGACCAATTTGTACTTAATCAAGCTCCATCATAGGTGAGTTGTCTCCATTCCCCCCCCCATAGCTTGAGTCCAAGAGCTCTCCTATAAAAAAATATAGAGAATCTTCATAAAATAAGATCATATCTAGCAATAATAGAGAGAGAGTAATGAGAGTTCATATATTACTACTACAACTAAGGATGATTTGAGGGTGATTTAGGAGGGGAATTCTAATGGTTTATTAGCTTGAGAGAGAGGATAAGAGAGGGGAAAGGGTTGGGGTGTAATGAATGATGTTTTATGGAAGTGTTAAGTGTGGGGAAGAAAGTATGGATGTGTATTAAATTGGGAGGTGGTCTCCATTGCAGCTGGAAAAAGTTGGCATCCACTATTTTGTCCATATCTCCCGACTCGTAGCTCCAAAAAATTATAAAAAAATACCAGCCAAAACTTCAGCTCACGCGCTACAACTTTCATGTTAAAAAGTTATTTTGGATCGGAGTGGAAGTATTTTTAAAAAATCTTACAAAATCATGTGCCTGATTTTTCTTCCACTAATGCTTTCAAGAAGGGTCCCATTTGGTTGAATTGTCATAAGGATCCAAAGTCATGACATTATGAGCCTCACATGCCCTTTGGATGGCTCCAAATCCATTTCATATCTTTCCTTTTCACATTTTCCTTCACCTTCCTCCATTGATCTTTACTCTTCACCCCCCCTTGGTAAACCGGTCCATGAAATATTTTCATCCAGTGATGTCTTGGATTTCCCAAGAGGTTGTTCCCACCCTCTTCTTTATTTCAAAGCTCCAAATGTACAAAAAATCAACAAAGTGTTAGAAAAATATTTTTTTGTGATTTTCTCGGATCAACATCCAATTGCAGTTGAGTAGTGTCCCCTTGGGGGATATAGATACTGCCATTACACGAGCATAAGAGGTGGAATCTCGACTACAAGCAGCCTATGCTTCTCGAGGTAATTCGAATATGGGTTTAGTATTGGGAAACAATATGTCGATGGCCAATGGCAGTAGTGGCCAAGGGATAGCGATGGCTAACCCTAATGGGAGAGGGAACATGATGCAGAATGTCCCTTTATTACCAGCTCCCTCTAGCATGTCAATGCCTACGGGCAGTCAAATGGGTCCAAATGGTGGAGGCCAGGCGGTCAATTCTAATACCATGCCTGTGGCTCGACAATCAGTGCCTAATCAAATTGTTAGGCCGATGGAACGACATGGTAATGACCAAGGCTATGAGTCGAGCGCTTCCAATGTTCTTGGTGAGGTTAAGGACATGATGAAGCATTATATCGACATGATTACGGAGCAGTATCGGCAAATAGTCGTTGATGTCAACTTCCTTTAAAAAAAACAAAATTTGATAGGAAGTAGATACCCAGATGAGGGTGCACCTTCGAGGTTTAGTTGCAAATGGTGTGGTGGGTAGCACTATCCAAGAAATTGCCCAAATGTTAAGTGCGACATCTGTGGAAAATCCGGCCATTTAGCAGCCACTTGCTGGAATAAGATTAGTTCCCTCCAGCGAGGTAGTCGGCAACTAGGGCCTGTTAATCATCGTGCGCAAGGAAATGATTCCCAGCGAGAAGACGAGCCTAAAGAAATACTTCAACGACCAAAGACTACAGTGGAGGAGCTACCCAGTGGTAGTGGGGTTAGTTTGATTGAGGCTGTACACGTTAATGATGCTGAAACCTCTAATCTGCGAGCTGTTCTTACAAGAGGTCAAAAGGGTAGAGAGGCCGACAAGGATAAGCCTGTCCACGAAAACCCTAAACAAGGCGACAAAGGAACGCAAGTTTTGGATCCTGCCATGGAAGGGGGACCTTTGAAGCTCATGGAAAGTAAAGCTGATAAGGAATCACCAAAGAAGAAGGTGAAAGTTAAAAAAGAGGCAATAAAGCTAGTTCAACGGCCTAAAGAGCGGATGGTTTGGCATGAAAAGCAAACTCTATCGAACTATCATGAATTCGATTTGGCTAGCTCGCTTTGTGAAGTCAAGCTGGATGTGAATCTTTTGCAGCTTATTAAGCTTTCCCCAGGAGTATGCAAGGAATTTAGAAAGATTCTATGTACCGGGTATATCGTAGAACCTTTGGGTATTGCGCGAGTTGGTGATGACTGGTTCGAGCATGCTGAGAAGCATTGCCCAAGGGTTGTAGCCTATGTCGATGGGATATTAGTAGATTATGCCATTGTTGACACAGGATCATATGTTAACATTATGAGTTCTGAACTGATGGAAAGGTTGGGTCTTGCGATCCAGAAAGATACCTCCACAATTCTCAGAATGGCAGATGATAGTTTGAGGCAGCCGGAAGGCTGCATTACTAAGGTCCATGTCACTGTTGCAAATGTAGAATGCCTGTTGGACTTTAGGGTGATTTGTTTTGCAGGGCGTCCAAGTTACCAAGTATTACTCGGACGACCTTGGATCTTGCAAGCGGATTGCCAAGTAGATATACCCGCCGTCGACTGATATTCGGCAGAGGTGCCCAGCGTGTGGTGGTTGATGCTTACCCTGAGTCCCCACAGAGTGAGAGAGCTCCTCTATCTTCTACAGAATTGGAGACATTAGAAGATTTTTCTGCCAGTGAGACATCATCGAGTGATGAGTCCAAAGAGGGATCCACCACGGAAGACATTTATCAGATCACTTTGAACGAGCCGATAGAGGGCCAAGATCGTATAAGAGATGTAGATGTTATTGAGCTAGACCTTGGTACGCCTGATGATTCACATCCAATCAAATTAGGTTCTATGCTCAGCATAACAGAAAGGGAGGACTATGTGGCCTTGATTCAGGAATTTCGTGATATCTTTGCTTGGAGTTATGATGAGCTGAGAGGCATTCCTCCTAGTCTTGGTGTTCATACAATTCCGTTGAAAGAGGGCAGTCGTCCTGTACGACAGAAAGTAAGGCGTATGCCTTTCGAACTGAGGGACGGTCTGTTTGAAGAGTTACAGAAGCTTCGGAAAGCGGGTTTGATTTTTCCTGTGCAACACACGGAATGGTGTTCGCCAGTTGTAATCAGAAAGAAGAAAAATAATCAAATCCGATTATGTGTAGACTTTAGGGAGCTGAATAAGAAGACAGTTAAGGACTACTAGCCGTTGCCATTTATTGACCAGATTTTGGATCAATTAGCGGGTAGGGAGATATATTCATTTATGGATTGCTTTGCAGGATATAACCAGATGGCAATTGCAGAAGAGGACAAGTTGAAAACAATTTTTATTACTGTATTTGGTACTTTTGCGTACCATGTGATGGCCTTTGGTTTATGCAATGCGCCTGGTTCGTGGCAACGAACAACAGATAAGACATTCAGTTACATATCCCCTGAAGAGTTGAAGGTGTTTATTGATGACCTAGAGGCTGCCACCGTGAGAGAAAGGCAGTTGATCATTTTAAGAAAATGCTTTGAGCGCTCTAGACAATTCTGCATCGCTCTAAACCCATGGAAGTGTGTTTTTGGAGTACCTTATGGGCTATTGCTGGGTCATGTGGTCAGTTCGGTAGGAATTGCAACAGACCCCGAGAAGGTCAAAGTTATAGTTGCCATGGGTCCACCACACACTCCGAAGGAAGTTCATAGCTTTCTGTCTTCGGTTGGTTATTATCGTAGATTCATAAACACCTTGGCAGAAAGAACGTTGCCACTTACAAATTTATTGTCCTTTAGCTGTTTGTTTGTATGGAGAGACCCTTGTAAGGTAGCATTCGAGGATGTGAAACAGGAGCTAGCAAGAGCGCCCGTTTTAAAAGCACCTAAAAGAGATGAGGTGTTCTATATATTCTCAGCAGCCACCATGTATCCTGTTTAGCCCAAATTTGGGAAGAGAAGTGGTACCACCCGATTGCTTTTGCTAGCCGGAAGCTGGGGGTATTCGAGATCAATTATACCTACATGGAGAAGTTGTGTCTAGCGATGGTCTTTGGGACCAAGAAATTCATGCATTATATTCTCTATGAGAAAGTCGTGCTTTATACGAAGGCGGAAGGGCTTCGATTATTGATTAATAAGCTGCAGCCGCCTGATCGTCTAGCGAACTGGTTAATCACTTTGCAGGAATTTGATTATGAACTCAGGAGTAAGCCACCAAGGTTGCAAGGCATCGTGGAATGTCTTGTGGATTTTGGGGAGCCGAAAGAATCTGTGGCTGAAGGTAGTGACATGGAGTTGTTATTTAAAATAGATACGGCATCTATTCCCTCCTGGTACGCTACAATAACGCATTATTTATCGACGGGAGAGGCATAATCCGAATTATCTAAAGCTGAGAGAAGGAAAATTAAGCAGCAAGCATTAAAGTTTGCTTTGATCGCAGGTACATTATATCGGCAAGGGGTTGATGACATCTATTGCTGATGTGTGATGCCTGACAAGGTGCCATTCATTTTGGAAGAGTGCCATGATTCTGCTTGCGGCGGCCATTTTGCTGGACGGCTTATAGCACAAAAGGCTTTAAGAGCAGGTTATTGGTGGCCTGCCATCTTCCAGGATGCGTTTGCGTATGTTAAGAGATGTGATATTTGTCAACGACATGATAGTCGAGAGAATAGGAAATGTCCACTCAACCCTATTATGGCGATACTTCCATTTGAGAAGTGGGGAATAGACTTTATGGGTCCTATTACTCCGTCGTCGACTACGCAGAAGAGGTACATCATTGTAGCAACTGACTACTTCACAAAGTGGTCAGAAGCACGTGCAACAAGGAAAGATGATGCTAAAGAAACTACTAGTTTCCTTCTAGAGCAGATAATATGCCGTTTTGGTCCGCCAAAAGAGTTAGTATCGGACCGTAGAACCCATTTCCTGAATAAGGTGATTAAAAGCTTGACAGAGACTTGGCAAATCAAGCATAACAAGACAACCCCATATAACCCGCAAGCCAATGGGCAAGTTGAGAGCACCAACAAGCAGCTTGTGGGCATTCTGTCCAAAATTGTGTCGGAAAAGAAACGGGATTGGGATAAAAAGTTATACGTGGCAGTGTGGGCCTATAGTACGCCTTTCAAACGAGCCACTGGCCATACCCCGTTCAAGTTAGTATATGGGGAGGAGTGTGTCTTGCCTTTAGAGATTGAGATGTCGACTATTCGGTTTGCCATCAATCACTCTTTGAGTAATGAAGACGCACTTTTTGAGCGCTTGACGACACTAGCACATTTAGATGAGCTTAAGCTGCAGAGCTTATTGCACCAAGAAGTGGCGAAGCGCCGAATGAAGCAGCTACACTACCTCAAAGCCAAGAAATACACCTTCAAGAAAGGACAGCTTGTTCTGTATTATGACGCACGACGTGAATTATTTCCAGGCAAGCTAGAGCCCAAATGGGACGGGCCCTATAGGATCGTTAGAATAGGAAAGAATAAATCCACAGTCTTGTTAGCTGACCTTGAGGGGATAGAATTTAAAAATAAGGTTAATCTTAATAAGATTAAACCTTATTATCTTTGATTGCACTAATACTATGATTGCCTTGCAGGTCTAGGCGAGATCGATCAAACATCTGCAAGGAAATCGTGATAGAGGTTGATGGGTCGTCTGATCCCCTATTTAGAACACCCATATTTAGAACAGAGGTATCATCAGGGAAAGCTCATTTGGTGGAGCAAAGGATACAAGGTGATTGAGCAAGAAGGTGGGACGTTTATTTGGGAGATCAAGGTCTTCTGCCATCACTGCCTACAAGTTTTGATGAGCATCCCTATTGAATTCAATGATGATGGAGGGATAGAGCCTACAGTCCACCCATTGAATATGCTGAATTTCGATTACCATAATTACGAGTAGAGTTCAGGATGGCGGGATATGTAAACCCTTTATGGACGTACACCTTGTACTTTGATGGGGCGTCCAGGGGTGCATGCAAAAAAGGAAGTGTAGGAGTTGTCATCCGAGACCCCCGACGACGCATTGTCATGAAGTTAGCTGCTTATCTCGGGGTGAATTTTACCAATAATATGGAAAAATACAAAGCCGTGATTATGGGTTTGAATATTGCAAAGAAGGGTGGTATCCGCCAGTTTATTGGTGAAAGGGGACTCTCAGTTGGTTTTAAATCAACTCAATGGGACGTACATGGTACGAAACCCCATCCTTTGCATGTACCATCATACTGCCATAGCCCTGCTAGACGAATTTGATAGAGTGTATTTTCAACTGATTCCACGAAACTGGAATCATTTTGCCGATTCATTGGCTAATTTTGTGTATGAAGAAGACCTCTTCTTTAATTGTGGCCCTTGTCCCGATATATCTATTGATGGTGAGACAGGACCTGGTCATTTGTGGGGTATGCTTTCTGAACATGCCCTCTTTGGCAGACGATGGTTGATCTGGGTGATGCAGAGGGTGGGCGAGACTCATCTGCCTTTATTGTCTTGGACCCACAGACTGATTAGACGACATGTGATGCGAACACCTCTTGCGATATACGCACGAGGGATGGGTCATAATTTAATGCACCTAGTTTAGGGCTACGAGCCTTTGTTCCCCTTGGAATGATATGCTTTGATGTCTATCATAGTTGTTTCCAGGAGGATATTATGCGTAGTATTGTTTGATTTCATTAGGCCAAGAGGGCCATTTCCCTATCTAGTGCGGGTGCGTTTAATCGGGTGTTTGTTTTAAGTGTTGTGCTAGATAGGTTTCGTGATTCGAGGAATTTGGTGGAGCGTGGAGGAGCCTTTGCTACGATGGAAGCTTCTTGTGGCCAATCCAGGTGATATCTCTCCTTTACGAGTACCTTTCTTTCCTGTTATATGTGTATTTGTACTTGTCGAGGGGGTATATTTTTGTTGGGGACTAGCAACCAAGGCATGAAGTCCCATGTTTAGGCTAAGTATGTTTGAGGGAGGTCGGAGTAGTCATTGCCTCCTGTAAAGACATTGCCAGGCATCGAAAGACCTGTTTTAGAAGGAAGTCCGAGTGGCCCTGTTCTGCTAGCCTGCTAGGCAGCCATTCTAGGAGTTCTTGTTAGTAGTGAGGCAGTTAGAGAAGCCTGCCAGAAGATAATAATGATGATGCCAAGAAACCCTGAACATCCTGAAAGATGAATATAAATACGAAGGTGTGTAAAAAGGGGTTCTAACCCCTATCAAAGCAAAAGAAAAGGAATGAAAATGTATAAGCGGTTGATCATTGCCTTGCGAAGGCCAGGTAGGTTCCTGGGGACGAATTAGACCCGGGGCCGATACCTTGTCTTCCTAGGGGCAACATCTATCGCCTTGCGAGGGCTTGGTAGGTTCTTGGGTGCCGAGACAGGTCCTGAGGCCGATGCCCTGTTCTCCTTGGGTCACTACGCTCAGCTCCCTCCTTTTTACATGCCCAAGTATGTTGATAAAATAAAAACCCTAAAAGAAGAAATGTACTGAAAGAAAATACTCCTTGATCAGGCTATAGGAGTCCTCGCCTTGTAGGAGCTCCTAGTTGTGTTGTCTTTAGTTGGTAAGTAGTTCAGACTACCACTTAGGGAAACCTCTTTGATAGGTTTTTTAGTTTGGCTGTGTTGGAGCAGTTGGTTAGTGACTCACTTTGGATCTTCTATTAGATGATGCTAGGCCTACTCCTTGTGGATGTCATGCCTTGGTTCTGTCAGGGGTAGGGGTAGCATTGTGCTGAGTTTTATTATATGTTTGTTTTGTATCAGTTTGATGCTTCTTTGGTTGTTTATGTGTAGATATGTTCGTGGATTCGACGGACTGAGTCGCCCTATCACGTGGTCGCCAATGAGAGCGGAATTTTGATGCCGAAAAGTGCTTAAAAATAGCTAAAAATTATGAATATCAAGGGAAAAATATTCAATGTCAAAGGCAGCGGCTCGATCTAGGACGATTTTAAGCAACAAAGTGCTTTAAAGGTGCCCGCGCGACACTTGTTGATTTTTCATAATTTTTCAGACAGTTGTGCGGGTTGACACGAGTTACCGGCCAATGAGGGATGCCAAGCCGGATGCCCAGGATTTTTCAGAGTTCAATTCCGAGTCCGGACGGGGAAATGGCCAAGAAACCGGTCAAGATTTGAAGAGGTGGACATTAGAGTGGCCAAAGTGGGCATGACTTTTGGGAGCCCCCAACATTTTATGCAACATGCAATCGTGGAGAGAGGATGATGGGAAAAAAACGTGAGGAAGAGGGCACTTGTCAACGGCCGAAAATTGCGCCATGATGTTGATGCCTCCATCATGTAGCCTGCACACAACCCCCCCATTTGACAATGGCCCTTGCCTACCCTCTATATGCTGACTCTATCGCCGCCCTTCGCCCGTCAAATGATGGTCTCTTTGAAGATATTTGATTTCAGTCTTTCTCTCTCCTCCCTCTCTCTCTTCTAAAGGCAAGTTGATTTGGGAAGAGAAAGGAAGAAGAAAGAATGGTGGAGGCTTGTCCGGCATTGATCGAATTGCTCCACGGGCTGGAAATGGTGATTTGTGGTCATCATGAGCATGAAGTGCTGCTGATTTTCAGATTTGCAGCCATGGACATGAAACCCGAAACACGCAAATAAGCGGTAATTCAATTTTTTCAAAGGAAATTTGAGATTTCATGACTTTTGATTGATAAAATGTTGTTCATGTGGGCTAAAAATTGTTTGTGTTGTTGTTTTCCATGAGTACTTGTTGATCATAATCAGGAAATTAGAAAAACATGCATCTTGTGGGTCAAAAGAATGCACTAAAATACGTAAAATATGGAAAATCAAGGGAAAATGATGGTTTTGAGCATAAAAATGAAAGAATAAATAGGAACACCAACTAAATTTTCATTTTTGTTGCAAGGAGGAACTAAGGGCCACAACCCATAACCTATTTTGAATTTTCAGTAAATAAATAATGCAGAAAATAAGGGAAAATACTAGCTCTGACTTTGATACCTTTGCTTGTTGGATAGATATCTACATTTGAGGCACAAGATGCTGAGCAAACTCAAATAGATTGGCATTTCCATATGCTAAGCATACTTTACTTTAAGAAATAGATAACATCCATAGTACATTAATGCCAACAATGATCATAGCCAACGCCTACCACATTGCAAGAGTCTGTGATCAACAAGTTGGCATATTTGCATAATCATATCCTCATTTGATATCATCAATAAGCCTAGATATACATTAGTTTCCATTTGTTAATGTTGCACTATAAAAAGTCTACAATTCTATTTGCACAATTATATCCTCATTTGGTATGGTGGGCAATAAAAATTGCATTGACACGCTTCAAAGTCATGAGAAAGGTTAGGTTGCACCATGTTTTTGGTCAAAATAACAGGCATACAAGGATAACTACATCGCATAATGGTTGTGGTTGTGTAATCATGATGTGGAACATATAAAGGTAGTGAAGAAGCTAGTGAAAATGTCACCTCATGTACATGTGTTGTGGCTAATTGCAAAGGGAACAAAAGTCTCCAGTAAGAAGTTGTCTAGTTTAAAGGAAGTTGGCTTCCATGTTTCATATTTTACCACACCAACATGAATGCCACCTACTTGTGGTTAGGGTTGTCAAGCAACAACAACAAGAACTGAAATTGGAGGCATGGGATTTCAAAGAAAGTACAAAAAAGATTAGATGCAACTAGCAATAGGGCTGTCGCATTTTTGGAGGACATTATAAAAGTACAAAAGCAGCATGTGGTATTTTGGGTACTCACAAAGAGTACATATTATGTACACATTAAAGAAGAGCCTAACTACACATATCTCAATTTCTAGAAAAGAGAGAGTGCACAAAAGTCATTCGTTGCCTACAAACACTTGTATTATGTATATGTGCACATTCTTGGTCTCCAATCAAAGGAGCACATTTTTGTATCCCAATGTGTTGTAAAAAACCATGGATATGGTTCTACAATCATGATTGCAAGCATGCAAGTGTTGTGCAAAAACAAGTGATAGTATCACCAATTTGTCCATCTTTGTGGCTAGTTGATATAGGAACAAATATATCAAACCAAGAGTGTAGTAGCCTAAACAAGTTTCCTTCTTTGCAACCCCAACAAGGAACAAGAAGAGCAAACCTCTTATTTCTACAGAAGGCGATTCAAGTAAGAGGAGATGAAGTGGAGGCATGGAATTTCCAAAGATGCACAAAAGAGAAGATAGTTGCTTGGTTGCAACCTTCTTGGAGGAGATAGTGCAACTTGAGTGGAAGTATTCAATATTTTGAGTCTTGAGCAAATAGCTATTACAATGTGTACATCAAAGAAGAGCCTAGGTACACTTGTCCTAATTTTTAGAAAAGAGAATTTACCCAAAAGATATTTCTTTCCTGCAAACATATGCATTATGTCTATATGCACATGCTTCACCTTCAACCCAAGGAGCACATGGTCATACACTAGCATGTAGTAACTCTCACTGACCTGGCCTTTATATTAGGGTAAACATGTAAAATATACCCCATTATGTAGGAAGCTAGAAGCTAAGCATTGCTCATGCAAATTTTTTCCCAACTCGTCTCATCGTGCGCATCAACAGTGTGTGACATGTCATTTTTATTGTAAGGAGACTACGAGGTAACAATGTTGAAACCTTTCTAGATATTTTAATCTTTTTGGGTGATGCAAAAGTTTGGAATATTTTCTTCTTTAATGAGTATTTGTGGTACTATTTTTTCCTCCATTTTGGATAGTGTACGAATTGTTGGCAACTCCAAACAATGATGCATGCATGATATATCATATATCTTCATGTTAAAAAATAGTAGTAGTGTATGGCATGACCTTTATGTATGAGCTATAATGTCGACATCATTTGTAGAATAAATCCAATGTTATTTCAAAAAGCTCAAGAAATCAGTTTTAATTGCAAAAGCACAAAATTGAAAGCTTGCAAAAATAACACACTCTAACCAACTATATTGACATCAATATCACAACTCTCTATGAGCATTGTCACCATCCATGATCTTGATCACCACATGTAAGAGTATCAACTTCATTATCAACAATAATATTTGCTCCTCCAATGAACCATACTACTACTTACCCATGCATTCCATCTCTACAAGGAGTAGCACTCATCTAGGAGGGAGGTAATATTAACCTAAAAATTCAATGAAGAAAAGTCAATGTTAAAGTACTAGAATTTATTTTTGGAAAATTATTGTTTTTAGCATTCTATATGTTACTTTACTCATCATCCATCCATAATGTGTAGTTTTAATTTATACCATTTACTACTTGTGGATATGATATATTATATTTTTATAACATTTAATAAGATCTAGGCTTATTCTTGTGCAAGTTATGGTATCTCTCAAAGGAAGATTAGAAGACCCACAAGGGATGTGAGGATTATGGGCATGCAACTCTATTTATTTTTGCTAGGACAAAGTCTTGGAGGGTTTGAAGTAGAATGAGAGGTTTTGAAATGGAAAGTGTGTTCAATAGAGTGATGAATGGATTGGAGAAGCTCTTCTCCATAGCTTTCTTCTTCTTTTTCTTCTCTACATTTTTTTGCTTTGGTGGAGATATTGTAGATTTGATCAGGTACCAAGGAGTGGATTTGTGGATTGAGGCACACTACATGAATTGTGAGGCAACATAAAACCTTTAATGGCATTTTGACTCCAATGCATGAAGGTGAGAAGGTGGCATGCCCTCTCTAGCTCTTTAGTTTTTTTTCTTTCATTGGAAGAGAAAGATAGGAGCACAATGACTTGAATTTTGGAATGTAAACCAACAAGGTGAAAGATTTCTTATGATCTCAATAGGATAGCCACAAACCATGAGATGAACTATTTCCATAGGAACTTAGCCATACTTTTGGTGTTGTTCTTACAAGTCATTATAGCTCTCGAGGAAGTTACTATATGTATATCCTATACATCACATGCCTTCAAGGCCTATTTATAAATATCCTTATCTTTGAATTTTTCCTAAATAAAAAATAACCCTTTTCTACTCAATTTGTAAATAGCCCTTTGTATGTAAAAAATTTATAAAAATGGTATTTAAAAATACATTATTTTGAACCCACATGATGCACACATATATTCATGAGTAACTTATCCTAGTTCTAGCTTCGATTCATTTTGTCATATAGTCCATGATATCACATGTGGGAATACTACGTAGTAGTAGGGCTGATAGGTCCCATGAAGTCAATACTCCATTTATAAAGGCATTGATGGTGGGAAACCTCTAGGGTGACAATTATTTTATCAATAAAATGGCCATATCTTTAAATAGGATGATCCATATCTGTAATAGAGTAAAAGTGCCAGGATCTTTTTTCCATTTTATAATATTTGATATTTGAGGTCTCAACCTGCCACCATCTAAGAGGGTGCATACTCTTGGCCACCATAGCTTGGGGTGCATACCATGCTGCACCCTCTCATCACTTGATTCTCAGCAATCAGTAGCAATATCATTTTAGCCTAGCTAATTTGGCTATGGTTTCTTGGTAAATAGGCTATCTCTTTGTAACTTCAATTTAATGGTTTCCTATGGGAATTGGCTTCTTTATATTGGTATCAAAGCACATCTTCCATCCAATGGGAAGGTCATTTTCATGGTGAATCTGGTTACAATATTAGGCATAGAATAAGTGGAGGACAAGAAATTCACAGGACTTCACACAGTTAAAAATATGACTAGTTAAGGTTCTCTGTTGTAAGTCGTGATTAAATTTGAAGATCTTGAAGAAGATTTGAAGAAATAATGGCGGATTGAAGGTTATTTTGGTGGTTCTTTCTGGTCAAATTGGGGGACCATTTTGAAGGTTCCTAGATCTAACTAAAGTCTAAATAGGGTTTAAAAGAGTTAAACCATGGTTATTTTTTGAAGCAAGCTTCTCTTTCCTCTTTCCAAGCTTCTTCTTGAAAGCTTTCATGGAGCGAGTCAAGAACTTCCAAGAGGATCAAAACTACACAAATGAAGCAAATAATTTTGAGCAAGCAGATAAAGATTTAAGCATTGAAATTTCTTATAATACACACCAAGAAAGGGATGATACACATGAAGTCATTATCTATTATTATCAAAAGAGTTGGGACATGTAAATTAATGTTTTTCTAAGGACTTGAAGACTTTTAATGAAGGCTTAATACATATGAAACAAGGTTTGTTGCAAGGGATGCCATAAGTAAACAAGGGTATCTCCAAAGCAACAAATCTTAATTCTAGGAACTCATTTCATCCATAAAGAAAATTGGGAGCAAGCAAGAAAGGAAACCTCAAACTATTGAAGATACACATGCAACCCATCTTGTTGGCAATCCTTCCCATCCAAACAAAGAAAGTTCTCACCCAACTATGCATACTTTTGAAAGGAGAGAACCATCTAGAGTGAGGGGTAACTATCACGCTTCACAAATCCATGGCATTCATACCACAAGGCCTCAGTTTAGCAGCCCAAAAGATAGTCTCAAACATGAAGGGGAACAAGAAAAAAATTAATGGCATGATAATTATCATGGATGTGATCCCCTTCTATAAGTCCTTTTGCCATCAGCCCTCTAATATACAAAAAGGAAATGTAGTCAACAATCAAGTTCATGAAGGTGGAAGAAATGATGAGAGAATATTAGCGCATGATCTCTTAAATAAAGAGCATATTTCAAATGGTCAACCCTCATCTCATGGTTTTGGACTGTCTACTTCTAGGCAAAAATCTTGGAACAAAGATTCATGGAAGTAACATTCTTATGGACAACCATCTTACAATGAAAAGAAGTATAAGGAAAAGATCAATATTACTAATTTCAAAGGGGATAACACTTCACCTTTGGAATGAGAGGAGTGGATTAATAAGCTTGAATTGTACTTTATGCTTTATCCTAGAAGTGAAAAAAACAAGATTTATTCTATGGCTCTTCATCTTCAAGATTATGCCCATACTTAGTGGAAATACATGCACAAGATTGGGCAAGACTTTCTCACTTGGGAGGAGTTCAAGCAAGCAATGATGATTGATGTTTTTGTTTCTCCCTTGGAAAAAGAAAGACTTCAAAAAGAAGGTGGTATGCATGTTCCCAAAGAGGAATGTCCCTTAGAGACCACTCGAACACCTACTTAAATCTCTCCATGTATGTTGAAGGCATTTTAGATTCTGCTAATAAGCTGAATAAATATATTTGTGGTCTTGACCCTACCCCATTATCAAAGGTGGGACCTCAATAACTAAAAACTTTATATGAGACCATGCAGTTGGCTGAATGATATTCCTTGAAGTACAAGAGAGATGCAAGAAATTTCCAGCAAAGGAGTTTGGGCAATAATTTTTCCAATCAACCTACAAAATATGGGCAAGTTTTTAGCCAATCAAGAGACATTTTAAAGCAAGAAAGCATGGGTTATAACAATAAAAAAAGTTATAAAATATGGGCAAGTTCTCAACCCATCAAGAGACACTTTGAAGCAAGAAAATAGGGCTTATAACAATTAAAAAAATTATAATAGCAATATGCCAACTTTCCCTATTGTTTATACCTCTAAACAGGGTGGAAATTATGCATAGAAATAGGGGTAAATTTTTAGAAATATGGTTGAGACAAGAGGCAATTTTTCAAGAGCTGAAAGTGCTCCTAAACTGTCCCAAAACAGTTCTAACAACAACAACTTCAGTGCAAAGGCAAGAATTCAAAAATCAATATGGCGATTACTCAAGATGTGGAAGTTGAAGAAGAAATGGATCAAGAGGAAAATTTATTGCACATTGATACTTATCCAATGGTCGAAGAAATTCATGAAGAAGAGAATGCCCACTAATGAAGGATTCTATGATCCCATGGATGTGTTTTCATTTGATGTGGATGGCACTCATGATTCTCATGCTTCCTTGTGTATTATTTCACATGATGCATGGATCATATGCAAAGGGTAAAGTATACTTAGACTCAAAAGTATCATTAATGGAAATCTTGCACATATTTTAGTGGATATGGGCAGCACTCATAGCTTTGTCAACACCAAATCTTTGAATGGGCTAAAGTTGCTACCCATTCACATGGATTCATCGTTGAGGATACAAGTTACCAATGGTGCATATGAGTCTAGTAAAGAATTTTGTCCATGTACTTCAATTAAACTATCATCCTCTTGCACAATACAGGTGGACTTAATCAATTTGCATATGGGGCCTATTGACATTGTTATTAGATGTAATTGGCTGAAAACCCTTGGAAATTTTACTTTATATTTGAAGCAAATGAAAAATCTAATGGAATTCAATTGGCAAGGACAACACATAGAATTGAAAGGCATAGACCACAAACATATAAAGCTCATCTCCATGAAGAAATTGCAAAAAGAAATCAATGTCGAGTCATGCATCTTCACTCTTTTACTTGCGAAAGTAGATGAAGAGCAATTATCAAATCAACCATTTTCTTCTACAAAGAAAAGGGATCCAAGATTGGAAGGGCTATCAGAGGAATACAAGGATTTATTTCAGCCATCATCATCTTTACCTCCAAAGTGAGAGGTTGACCATCCTATTGATTTGTTACCCAACACAAAGCCCACCAACAAACCTCCCTATCACTTGTCCAAGTTTGAGAGGGAAGAAGTGGAGAGATAAGTAAAAGAATTGTTGCAAATGGGTTTAATTCAGCAAAGTGAATCAATGTTTGCCTCTTCCATGCTCTTAATCAAGAAGGATGGATAATTTTGTATGTGTATTGATTATTGAGATTTGAATAAGTCAAGGGTTAAGAATAGGTATCATATTCCCTGAATTGATGATCTTTTCGATGAACTTAAAGGTACAAAGGTCTCCACCAAAATAGATCTTCAATCGAGTTATCATCAAATTTGAATGAAGGAAGGAGATGAGTTCAAAATAGATTTTAGGAATGAAAGAGGGTTATACCACTTCTTGGTTATGCCATTTGGGCTTTCCAATGCACCCGGTACTTTTCAAGACCTCATGAATAAAATATTGTAGCCCTTCTTATTCAAAATAATCCTTGTTTTCTTTGATGATATCCTTATCTATAGCAAATCCAAGGATGAGAATTTAAAGCATATACGAGAGGTCTTTGACACATTATAAAGACATGTCAAGAATCACGTGGTGGGGGGACTTGCTTGAGCTGTGGCGCCAAACACACATTGTATACTCAAGAACACAAGAAGAGAGATGGAGACCAAAACATTTTCTTGCTGGTTTTTTCTTCTTCTTCCACACACTATACAATGTACGCAAAGTATAGATAAGATACAACATAAAGGAAAGTGGCCTACTAAGTCAAACAATGCATAACCGACTACACTAATCGACTGGCGCTATGTCTTTGCCAGTTGTAGGTAGGTGTAACAAACTAAATATAATAAGTGATAAGTCAATGGCCATGTGAGTATCATAATGACCACCAACATGCTAAGTGTAGACGTGCGGACCCATCTAGCTAGGTAGTCCATCATCAATGTCCACACATGTTGAGCTTGCCATCTCAACACTCCCCCTCAAGCTCAACTCTATCTCTACAACTCCAAGTAAGCTTCAAAAATTTCAAAGCTTCTCTGCACCCAATGCCTTTGTGAAAATATGAGCTATTTGATCCTGTGTGCTTACATATATCAAGTCAATCTCTCCTACAAGTACCTTCTCTCTAAAGTGGTAGTGCACCTCAATGTGTTTTGTCCTAGCATGGAACATTAGATTCCTAGCTAGCTGTATGCTTCTCATGTTGTCACAATGAATGGCAACTGGACCATCTCCCTGCATGTCAAAATCACCTAATAACTTTTGCAGCCATACCACCTCACATGCTGCCATAGCAGCACCTCTATACTCAGCCTTTATACTCGATAAAGCAATTGTAGGTTGCTTTTTGCTGCTCCATGTAACTGCTGTACTACCAAGGGAGAACATGAATCCACTTGTAGATCTTCTGTCTGACATGCTACCATCCCAATCTGCATCTTTGTTTCCAAAGACCTGTACGTCCGTACCTGCCTCATAAAAAAGTCCATAACGTAAAGTGGACTTCACATACCTCAATATACGTCTAACTGCATCCAAATGAGGCTTTCTAGGCATCTGCATAAACTGACTGACAAGGCCAACAACATAGCTCAAGTCTAGCCTTGTGATAGTCATGTAAATCAAACTCCCTACTATCCTCCTGAACATAGTAGGGTCTTCTATCTCATCTCCAACATCAGCACTCAACTTCACATTTTGCTCCAATGGTAGTGAAAGAGGCTTACATGCTGTCATACCATACTTGGATAACATATCCAAGCCTTATTGCCTTTGGGATAGCCATATACCATCATCACATTTGATCACTTCAATACCAAGAAATTATCTCAGCTCACCCAAATCTTTCATCTCAAACTTCTTCTTCAGGAAGTCCTTAACTTCAGCAATCCCATTGTCACTGTCACCTGTAATAATCAAATCATCCACATAGATGACTTTGATGACCAAACATGCATCTCCCTTTCTCACATAAAATGAGTGATCAACATCAGAAATAGAAAATCCAATATTTACAAGATACTCTCCAATCTTGTCAGACCATGCTCTAGGTGTTTTCTTTATTGAGATATCGAGCTCCACTCGTGATACGCCAGGGTGACCGTTGTGTATTTATGTCACCGACTTGTCAGTTGCAAATGCGGTTGGTACACCGCCCCTGAATAATAGCTACATGATAGCTATCCTTATCTACTCTAGTTCGTGGCTCAGTTAGTATGCCACCTTAGTTAGTTGAGTTTGGTTTGAGACCCATATCTAGGGTTCTTCTATTTCTTTGTACTAGAGTTCTTTTGGCTTCCACAACTAAGAAGAGAAAAACTGTTTTCAGCCTCCACCCTTGTGTGTATTCCCCCATTGTGCAAGCAAGAAAGCTACAAGTGAGACTCCTTCCTTCTCTCCCACAATCTTGACATGGTATCAGAGCCTTGTTCGTGGTAAGGAGCTCAAGAAAGCAAGCCAAGCTCGCCGTGTTCTGGTAAGAGAAGCAGTGTTGCTTTCATTTTCTGTTTTGGGAGCAGATCTCTGCAGGTAGCACAGCCGGAAAGTGCAGGAGTGCATTGTCTCAGGTTGAGACGCCCTTCGCGGTGAAGCAAGAGGGCAGTATATGCTTGTTTTGGGGCCTGTTTTGATTTGAGGCCATTTCGGGGCCTGTTTTGGAGGCGGAAGTTTTTTGCACGCACTCAGGAAAAGGCCCAGTTTTATGCTGTGCAGCCACTCTTCTACAGGTCGGTGAATAGTTACTATAAAAATTGCATTGTATGCTTGTGCGCAGAGACATTGGGAGTTACAGAATCATCCCTGTTGCCTGTTGATGCAAAATCGTCACTAGGAAGTGACTGTGTGGTCAAATACCACTTTCGCCAGTTTTGCAGATTTTCCCTTGTGAGGGTGAAGCTGTGGTTTTTGCAGTGACATAATTTTTTGTAGTCTTCTGTAATGGCATCTGATTCTCTTTCACAGATTGTCACTGAAAAGCTTGACAAGAACAACTTCCAAGCATGGAAGTTTAGAATGACGAATTTCCTTATGGGAAAAGGATATTGGGAATTTGTTGCAGGAAATGAAGAAGAACCAGTTCTTCCTGATGTTCCCAATAAACAGCAAATGCAGGCATTTAAAGCATGGCATGAGAGAGCCAGGAAAGTTATGTATTGGCAGTCTATCAGCATTTCAGACTCTATGATTGTGCATATTCAGGATGCAAGTACGCCAAAGGAGGCATGGGATACTTTGTCAAAAATGTATAGCACAAATACGCAAGCTAGGAAAATGCAGCTCAAGCAAGAGTTGCACAATGTGCAAAGAGAAAATATGAGCATCAACGACTACCATATGAAGGTGAAGAAGATTGCAGACGCACTTGCTTCCATTGGGTCGCCAGTGGAAGATGATGATTTAGTTTCTGTGACCTTGAATGGTCTAGGAAAGGATTATGCACAGTTTCGGACATCCATTTCAGTTCGTGAAAGATTTCGTGATTTTGAGGAGTTGATTGCTCTTCTAATTTCTGAGGAGCAGAGAAATGGTGGTGCATCTTCTTCAGGAGGAACTTCAAAAGAAGCTGTCTTCTACTCAAATGCTGGAAGAGGTAGAGGCAGAGGTAGAGGAGCCCGATTTGGAGGCCGTGGTAGAAATCAAAATATGCAGTAAACTCAAGAAAAACAGTCCTATGGAGGAGGACGTGGTAACTCTAGAGGCAGGGGGAGCCAAAATGCAAACAGTAATGTTGAATGCTACTATTGTGGTAAAATGGGCCATATGGCTAAAGACTGCTATAAAAAGCAGAATGACATCATGAATGGAAAACTGCAACAAGGAAATTATGCATCTTCTAGCAGACAGGGTGATGACAGAAATGAGCATTTGTTCATGGTGCAGCACATGAACAATTCTGTGACAAGTGCAGAAGAAAGCAATGATGTATGGTATGTTGACTCAGGTTGATCAAACCACATGACAGGTCATGCAGAATGGATGGAGGATGCAAGGAAAATGGAAAAACCAGGATTTGTGGAGACTGGTGATGATACTGCACATCCGATTGTGCAGATTGGAAAAATTCCTTTGTCTATGCAGGATGGGAAAAAGAAATACCTGTCTGATGTATTTCATGTCCCGAATATCACCAAGAATCTGGTTTCTGTTGGTCAAATGGTTGAACAAGGCTTGCAGGTCAGATTTAATCCTCATGGATGCTTTGTTGAGGATATGAAAAATAAAGGTCGCTTGATAGCAAAAGGAAAGAAGAAGGGCAGAATGTTTACATTGGATGCAGACATGCCTGAATTGAGTGCAGCAATGTTTGCACATGGGACCGGTGTAGTTGCAGATATTGATATCTGGCATAAACGCATTGGTCATGTTAATGTACAGCGACTTAAATCAATGCAGGCCCAAAACATTGTTACAGGATTGCCTAAGTTCAAGGTTGCAGAAATGCATAAGGTATGTGAAGCCTGTCAGTTTGGAAAACAGGCAAGGAAACCATTTCCTAGACATGTTCAAGAGAGTAAGAAGCCATTGGAATTAATCCACTGTGATGTGTGGACTACTAAAGCTGCATCTCTTGGAGGCTGTCATTATTTTGTCAGTTTTATTGATGACTATAGCAGAAAATTTTGGGTGTATTTTATGAAAAAGAAAAGTGAAGTTTTTGGGCATTTCAAAACCCTTAAAGCTATGGCTGAAAAAGAAACAGGTCTGCAAATAAAATGCCTGAGGTCAGATGGAGGGGGAGAGTACCTCTCAAATGAGTTTGCAAGGTTCTTGCAGGAGCATGGCATAAAGCAGCAATATTCATGCAGTCATACCCCACAGCAAAATGGAATTGCCAAAAGAAAAAACAGACATATTGGAGAGGTGTCTCGTGCCATGCTCAATGAAAAAGACCTGCCAGATTTTTATTGGGCTGAAGCAGTTGCTACAGCAGTCTACATAATGAACAGGACTCCCACTGCAGCAATACATGGAATGAATCCAGAGGAGAGGTATACTGGTAGGAAACCAGATATATCTCATTTGAAAATTTTTGGTTGCATTGCCTATGTACATTTGCCAGATGAGCTGAGATCCAAGTTGGATCTAAAAGCTGAGAAGTGCATCTTTATTGGTTACTCTCTGCAGCAAAAAGGGTATAGATGCTATAACCCTTCTACTCGTAAGTTTACAGTGAGCAGAGATGTTGTTTTTGATGAGATGAGTAGCTGGTATAAACCAGTAAATGTGATTGATGATGTAGATGCACAAAATGGTAATGCTGCACAGAATTCACAGCAGCAGTCACAAAATATTAGTTGACCTGGAGCGTCCTCTAGCAGTGGTTCACATTCTTCGCCTTGGACAGGCAGATTGAGATCAAGAGAATCTTCTCAAAGTAATGCAGATAGTGGTATGCAGGTATCACGAAAAGGAAAAGAGAAGGTTGATCAGCCCATGTTTGATGTGAATGCAAGTCACTCTTATGTGGATGGTGAATCTAGTGGCTCAGAACAGAGCATTGATGATAAGTTGGGTATTCCTTCTATTGTTACACCTAGAGTAAGGAAGACCAGGGATGTTTTGAGAGCACCTGGGAGTGAACCCACTTTGCGCAGGTCTACTAGAGTTAGGTATCCTGTGGATAGGCTGAAATATGATGGATTTACATCCATTCACTATGCATATATGGTCAAGGTGATACAGGAACCAGAACCCACTTCTTTTGAGCAAGCCATGGGAAAAGAAAACTGGGAGAAAGCCATAGGAAAAGAAAACTGGGAGAAAGCCATGGATGAAGAAATGGATGCCTTGGAAGCAAATGCTACATGGGAATTGGTACCTTTGCCTAAAGGTAAAAATGCAATTGGCTGTAAGTGGGTTTATAAGGTGAAGCACAATGCTGATGGTTCTGTGAACAGATACAAGGCAAGATCAGTAGTCAAGGGGTATGCACAAACATATGGCATTTACTATGAAGAAACATTCAGTCCAGTTGCAAGGATGGCAACCGTAAGAGAAGTCATTGCTATGGCTGCATAAAAGGGATGGTCCTTACATCAGATGGATGTAAAGAATGCCTTCTTGCATGGTGATTTGCAAGAAGAGGTCTATATGGAGCAGCCACCAGGTTATGTGCATGCTGTTCATCCTGAGTTTGTTTGTAGGTTGAAGAAAGCCTTGTATGGCTTGAAGCAAGCACCTAGAGCATGGTCTGACAAGATAGGACAGTATCTTGTCACTATTGGCTTTTAGATTTCCAAGGCAAATTTCTCACTTTATGTGAGAAAAACAGAGAAAGGTATTATTCTACTTGTCATTTATGTTGATGATTTGATTATGACAGGTGACAGTGATGAAGATATCCTTCGTGTGAAAATGCTATTGAAGCAGAAGTTTGAGATGAAGGATTTGGAAGAGCTGCGTTATTTCTTGGGCATTGAGGTGATTAGATCACCAAGTGGGATACAGCTCTTGCAGAGGCAGTATGGATTGGACATGCTGTCCAAATATGGGATGAGAGGATGTAAGCCTATTTCAGTTCCTTTGGAGCAGAATGTGAAGCTGAGCACAGATGCGGGTGAGCTTCTGGAAGACCCGACTATGTACAGATGCATAGTAGGAAGTTTGATTTATATGACTATTACCAGGCCAGATTTGAGCTATGCTGTTGGATTGGTAAGTCAGTTTATGCAGGCTCCAAGGAAACCGCATTTGGATGCGGCTAGACGCATACTCAGGTATGTGAAGTCCACATTGCAGTATGGACTATTTTATGAGACTGGGGTTCAGATACAGTTACATGGATACACTGATGCTGATTGGGCTGGTAGTATTTCTGATAGACGATCTACCAGTGGATATGTGTTCTCTTTTGGGAGTGCTGCAGTCACTTGGAGCAGCAAGAAACAGCCTACAGTTGCCTTGTCGCGCACAGAGGCTGAGTAGAGGGGTGCAGCAATGGCTGCATGTGAGGTAGCTTGGTTGCATAAGCTACTTTATGATATGCATCAGTCTACAGATGGGCCAGTTGTCATTTATTGTGACAACATGAGTAGTATACACTTGGCAAATAACCCAGTCTATCATGCTAGAACAAAGCACATTGAGGTGCATTATCACTATGTGCGAGAGAGGGTTTTACTAGGTCTTATTGATCTAGTTTATGTCAGCACAGAGGATCAGGTAGCTGACATATTCACGAAGGCATTGGGCGCAGAGAAACTGCGCAAGTTCAGAGACCTGCTTGGTGTGCAAGAATTGGGATTGAGCTTGAGGGGGAGTGTTGAGATATCGAGCTTCACTCGTGATATGCCAGGGTGACCGTTGTGTATTTATGTCATCGACTTGTCAGTTGCAGATGCGGTTGGTACACCGCCCCTGAATAATAGCTACATGATAGCTATCCTTATCTACTCTAGTTCGTGGCTCAGTTAGTATGCCACCTTAGTTAGTTGAGTTTGGTTTGAGACCCATATCTAGGGTTCTTCTATTTCTTTGTACTAGAGTTCTTTTGGCTTCCACAACTAAGAAGAGAAAAACTGTTTTCAACCTCCACCCTTGTGTGTATTCCCCCATTGTGCAAGCAAGAAAGCTACAAGTGAGACTCCTTCCTTCTCTCCCACAATCTGGACATTCTTGAGCCCATAGAGCGCCTTCTTTAACCTACACACATATGTGAGATGCTCTAAATCCTCATAACCTGCTGGCTACTCCATATACACTTCTTCTCGCAATTAACCATGTAAGAAGGCATTCTTAACATCCATTTTCTAGAAACTCCAACCTTTGGCTACTGCCAAGGCAATCACACACCTAATAGTTGCTATCCTAGCAACTGGACTGAATGTCTCTTCATAATCTATGCCATATGGTTGAGCATAGCCTTTTGCAACCAGCCTAGCTTTATACCTGCTAGCTGAACCATCTGCATTATGCTTAACTTTGTAAACCCACTTACAACCAATAGCTTTCTTACCCTTAGGTAAGGGTACCAAATCCCAAGTCTTATTGGCTTCTAATGCAGCCATCTCCTCATCCATTGCTGCATCCCAATGAGCATGACCAACAGCATCCTCAAAACAAGTGAACTCAACATCCTCAACTAGTTTCACCATATAAGCATAATGGTGAGCTGCATAACCTTCAAAACCAAATCTTTTAACAGGGTATTTGACCCTACTAGATCTGTGTATCACTGGATCACTCAATGGAGCCTTTACATTACTATGAGCTCTCTGTACACCTGGTGTCCTGACTGAAGGAATACCAAGCTCATCATCCAAACTCTCTAAACCACTGGAATCTCCCTCAAATCCAAAATGATTGGTAGATGCATCATTACCATCCAGCACTTTCTTCTTTCCTTTTTCCTTCCCTGCAATACTTATAGATCCACTTGAAGATGTGGGGCTACTCCTTAGTCTCCTAGACCAAGGGCTCACTGTAGGTGTAGTACCAGATGATGTTTTTGGTCCACTAAGACTCCTTGATTCTTGTTTATCTTTCTACACATAGCTATCTTGATCATTATCATCATCCAAAACATCACCAGCAGGTGTATACCAACGTCCCATCTCATCAAAGATAACATCCCTACTCACTCTGAACTCACCTGTGATAGGGTTATAACAACGATACCATTTCTGCTCTAAAGAGTATCCAATAAAAACACATTTTTTTGCATTTGGATCAAGCTTCTTCCGTAGCTCATCTGGCACATGAACGTATGCAACACAGCCAAATACCTTCAAGTGTAATACATCAGGTTTCTTTCTAGTAAAGCATTCTTCAGGAGCCATCCCATGAACTGCAGCTATGGGAGTTCTGTTCATAATGTAGACAGCAGTATGGACAGCCTTAGACCAAAAATGTTTGGGCATATTCTTTTTAGCCATTAATGCCCGTGCAACTTCTGCAATATGCCTATTTTTTCTTTCTGCAACACTATTTTGTTGTGGGGTATACCTGCAAGTAAATTGCCTCTTTATCCCATGAGTCCTCAAGAAGCCACTGAACTCATTAGAGAGGTATTGTCCCCCTCCATCTGATATCAAGCACTTTACTTTTAAGCCTATTTCTGTTTCAACAGCTACCTTAAAAGATTTGAAGTGCTCAAACACATCACTTTTTTTGTTCATAGAGTATACCCATAACTTCCTTAAACAGTCATCAATAAATGTGACAAAGTATTTGCTACCACCAAGAGACACATTTTGTGTAGGCCCCCAAACATCAGTATGCACTACATCAAGTATTTTTCTACTCACTTCTTTGTCATGTGAAAAGGGTTGTCTTGCCTACTTACTAAACTGGCATGCTTCACAGACTTTATGCAATTCTGCAACTATAAAAGAAGGCAACCCTGTAACCAATCCTCTGGACTGCATTAATTTCAGCCTTTGCACATTTGCATGCCCAATACATTTATGCCATATTTCAATATCTGCAACTACTCCTTTTCCTTTAGCATACATAGTAGCATCCATTGCAGGAATTCCAACATCTAAAGTGAACATTTAGCCAACTCTACTTCCTTTTTCGACCAACTTGCACTTATCATTAAAGTCTTCTACAAAAAAACCTTTTGCATTGAATCGGGACCTGCAACCCCTGCTCTACCATTTGGCCAACAGACACTAGATTCTTTGTAATTGATGGCACATGTAATACATATGTTAGACTCTTTGTCTAGCCATCATATAAGGACAAGGGAACCTTTCCAATGTGTGAAATTGGGTGCCATGAATCATCACCCGTCTACACATAACCTGGGTTTTGTAAGTCCTGCATCTCTCTAAACCATTCAACATGATTGGTCATATGATTAGATGCACCTAAACTGACATACCATACATCATGATGTGTCCCCTTTCCTATAACTGCATTCATCATATGATGCATAACAAACAAACGATCATTTTTGTCTTTATTCTATCATGAAGACGATGCATAATTTCCTTGCTGCAATTTATCACTGCAAATATCATCCTTCTTTACATAGCAATGGGCTACAATATGGCCTATTTTTCCACAATAATGGCAAACAATAGTAGAATTTTCAGAGCCTCTGTTCTGCCATCCACCTCTTCCTCTAGAGCTCCCCCTGCCTCTAAAGTTTCCTCTAACTCCAGAAACCTGCATTTCACTAAACTGTTGATTGAACCTGTTTTATTGTTTATCGCCAGCACGCCCCATACCGTAGCATCTCAAAGAGGATCTTCCACGTCCCCTTCCTGAACTCGAGTAAAATGCTTGGACCTGCTTACCATTTCTTTTAGACAAATCACCCTGCATATTGATCTCTTCAATAATCGTGAGAGAGATCAGCTCATCAAAATCTAGAAATGGCTTTCGTACATATACTGAAGTAACAAATGATTTCCATGCCTTCTCATTGTTAAGGCCACTCAAAGTGGATGAAACCAAATCATCATCATCCATCATTGCATTAATCACTGCTAAGGCATCTGTAATGCTCCTCAGCTTCAAAACATACTCATTGACAGACATTTTCCCTTTCTTCAAGGCATTCAACTCTTGCTTGAGTTGAATCTTTCATGCCTTTGTATTTACTGAAAACATGCTCCCAAAAATTTTCCAAGCTGCATGTGAAGTTTCTGCATTCTTGATATGTCCCAGCATAGTATTATCAATAACTGCAGATAGTCAGTACATCACCTTTTTGTCTTTCGCATTCCACTCTTTCCATGCTTTTAACTCATTTGCAGTCAGAGGGATACCCAACTTTGGCTCCTTTTCTTCACTTGAGAAAAAATCATAAAGGCCCTTTCCAATAAGAAAGTTCATCACACGGAACTTCCATGAAGGGTAGTTGTTTGTCAAGCTTCTCAATAATTAGATTTCTAGTATTCTCTGCCATTTTTCACAACCAAGGATACAACACAGCAAGCTAGTCTTCTGCAATCTTTCACAACACGTGCACAACACTATACCAAGCAACCTTTTTCACTGATTGCTCAATAGTACATGTAATCTGCAACCTGTTTGCAGATAAACCTTATGTTTGCTTCTTGCAAACACCTCAAAAATTACAGATTCACAATTTGTAACCTATGCACCCACTTTCGGTCAATATAGCCGAAATCACAGTGTACCCTTAAACTGTTGTCCGCAACCTTGCAACTCTAAAACGAGGCCTAAAACAGCCTTAGACGCCCAGATTCACACACACCAAATCTCATACAATGATCTGCTCGCACACCAAATCTCATAGAGATCTGAGATTTTTGCTCAACCCTACTTCCGGTGCCTCCACAGGAACTATCCAAGAGAGAGAGTGGAAGAATGGGAGAGCTTCTTACCGTTGGCTTGCTTGCTCGAGCCTTGATTCTTCTCCTTCACTTCAGCCTTCGAAATCAGCCTCTCTCAGTGGCACGGATATGATACCATGTCAAGAATTGTTTGATGGGGGGACTTGCTTGAGCTACGGCGCCAAACACACACTATATACTCAAGAATACAAGAAGAGAGATGGAGGCCAAAACGTTTTCTTGTTGGTTTTCTTCTTCTTCTTCTTCCACACACTATACAATGTACACAAAATATAGATAAGATACAACATAAAGGAAAGTGGCCTACTAAGTCAAACAGTGCATAATTGACTACACTAATCGACTGGCGCTATGTCTTTGCCAGCTGTAGGTAGGTGTAACAAACTAAATATAATAAGTGATAAGTCAGTGGCCATGTGAGTATCATAATGACCACCAATGTGCTAAGTGTTGACGTGTGGACCCATCTAGCCAGGCGGTCCATCATTAATGTTCGCACATGTTGAGCTTGCCATCTCAACAATACACACACTCTTTGCCAACATGAGAAAGTGTTATTTCATGGAAGATGAAGTTGAATACGTGGGTCATATTGTGGGAAATAAAGGCATTAGAGTGGATCCCAACAAGGTGAATTGTGTTAAAGAATAACTTACTCGTATGAATGCAACCTCTTTGAGAGGATTCTTTGGTTTAGCATCCTTCTATAGGAGGTTCATCAATAATTATGCTCATGTGGCAGCTCCATTGATGGACAGGCTTAAAAAGGAGGCTTTCTTTTAGGACTCCATTGCGGATCAAAGTTTCAATGAGCTAAAATCTCTTTAATTTCAACACCTATCCTTGCATGCCTGAATTTCTCTAAGGAGTTTATCATATGTACATATGCTAGTGGAAGAGGATTTAGGGTTATTTTATGTCAATATGATGGATTCATAGCTTATGAAACCTGAAAGCTTGATGACAAGAACCATCAATTACATGTTTATGAGCAAGAGATGTTGAAAATATTGCATGCTATTAAAAAATGACATCATTATATATATGGCAGCCATTTCAAGGTCAAAAACGATCATCGTGTGCTAAAATACTTTCAACCAAATTTGTCTCTAAAGCAACAAACATGGTTAGCTACTCTTCAAGGATATGACTTTGAGATAACTTATATGTCCAGAAAAGACAATGTGATAGGAGATGCCTTATCAAGAATGTAGGCATGTTCTATCTCTACCATTTCAATCGTTAAGGATTGGATTCATGACATTCAAGAAGAGTATTTGCTTGATGAGCAAGTATCCAAAATGATGAAGGAATTTTAGCATGGCAAAGGAGAAGAGTATCCAAATTATAAATGGCATAATGGTCTTTTATGGTATCAAGGATGAGTTTTCTTGACTCCCGAATCATCTTTCAAAGACTACATTTTGCAAGAGATACACTCTTCACTTTTAGTGAGACATCATTTCAAAGATCGCATTTTGCAAGAGATGCACTCTTCACCTTTAGTGAGACATCATGGTTTATTCAAAACATTTGATAATATCCATAAGAGCTTTTATTGGAAAGGGGTTTTGAGAGATATTAAAGACTATATCATGAGTTTTCTTCCGTGTCAACAAAATAAGGATTCTACACTTCTATTTGGTGGTTTGATTTAGCCACTACCTATTCCTCATGGGAAGTGGACTGGTATTAGCATGGATTTCATAATGGAATTGCCTACAACAGAACATGGGTGGAATAACATTTATGTGGTGATAGACCAGTTGACTAAATCAGCTCATTTCATTTCAACAAAGGCTCAATTTACAGCAAAGCAAGTGGCTGATCAGTTTATGGAATGTGTATTTGAGCTTCATGGAATCCCAATGAAGGTTGTGTTTGCTTGTAACATCAAGTTTATGGGCAGCTCTTGGAGGAGTTTGTTCTCTTCTATGGGGAGAGTAT
The DNA here is from genome assembly GCF_053477565.2 of Lygodium microphyllum. NCBI lineage: Eukaryota > Viridiplantae > Streptophyta > Polypodiopsida > Schizaeales > Lygodiaceae > Lygodium > Lygodium microphyllum. The sequence continues at coordinate 12,243,850 of NC_141143.1, forward strand.
TTTGACTCCTAGTATGGCTTATCATCCACAAATGGATGGGAAAACTAAAAGGGTCAACAAATGGCTAGGAGTTCACTTGCGTCAATGTTTCCTTTTGAAGTATTTTATGGCTACAAGGTTCAAGTTCCTTTCGCATTGTTTCATGATTATGTGAATCCTAATTCTTGTGAAGAGTTAGATAAGATGGAGGCTCTTATGAAGCAATGCATGGATAACATTGGAAAAGCTCAAAAGACAATGAAGGCCTACGTGGATGAGAAAAGAAGACATGTGGAGTTTATAAAGGTGAATGGGTTTTCTTGAAGGTTCCAAAATACCATTATGCTTCTCTTAAGGGAGGACATAATAAACTTCCTAATAGGTATTATGGTCCATACCAAACAATTAAGAGAGTTGGGGATCTTTCCTATCAACTTGATTTACCTTCAACTACATGCATCCACAATGTCTTTCATGTATCTTAGCTAAAGAGGTATGTTGGCCTTGAAATCCAAGTTCTTAAAGAACTACCTCCCCTTGATGAGGATGGTTTGATCATTTATGAACCTGAAAAGATTATTGGTAAGCAGTGGGAGAAGGTTCTAAGGAATCAAGTTCTTATGAAGTATCCTATAAAGTGGAAGGGTTTGCCTATGGAAGACTCTTATTGGCAACAAGCTTCATATTTGGAACAATTTCCATGACTTCTTTAAGAGGATAGTTCATTCATTGGACAGTAATGAGCTTGCTGTAATAAATTTCTATTCTGAAGTTAAATTATTTATCTTAATTCAAATTTGATTTTGATGGCATGGCTAGATACTATATATTGTACTCTAGATTTCTAGCTCACACATGGAAATTGAACACTTCTAGCTCAAGATATTGCCAGATTTGTAGTGCAGCTTGTTTTAGACAGCCTACAACAGTTTGTTCCACTTACATGGTCGTTCTTCATCGACTTACATGGTCTTCTTCAGCATGGACTACTATTTCAGCATGATTTCATCCATTTCAAGCTATTCTTATACTCATCCTTGTATCTTGCTCCAAATTCAGCTTTGAAGACAAAGCTCTTTTAGGCCAGGATGGCTTGTAATAGAGTAAAAGTGCCTTAATGCCTTAGCCAATATTTAGCCTACTAGGGTTCAATATAAAAGGATAATTTGTAACTAGCCAATGATTTTTTTCTATTTTATAACATTTTATGTTTGAAGTCTCAACCTCCTACCATCTAAGAGGTGCATATTGTTGGCCACCATAGCTTGGGGTGCATACCATGCTGCAATCTCTCATCCCTTGATTCACAGCTATCAATGGTAATATCATTTTAGCCTAGCCACCTTGCCTATGGTTTCTTGGTAAATAGTCTATTGCTTTGTAATTTCAATTTAATGGTTTCTTTACAATATCTTTAACTAACATATCTTTACAATATCTTTAACTAGCATATGCCATCAATGTTGACATATCGAGCTCCACTCGTGATACGCCAGGGTGACCGTTGTGCATTTATGTCACCGACGTGTTAGTTGCAGACGCGGTTGGTACACCGCCCCTGAATAATAGCTACATGATAGCTATCCTTATCTACTCTAGTTTGTGGCTCAGTTAGTATGCCACCTTAGTTAGTTGAGTTTGGTTTGAGACCCATATATAGGGTTCTTCTATTTCTTTGTATGAGAGTTCATTTGGCTTACACAACTAAGAAGAGGAAAACTGTTTTCAGCCTCCACCCTTGTGTGTATTCCCCCATTGTGCAAGCAAGAAAGCTACAAGTGAGACTCCTTCCTTCTCTCCCACAATCTTGACATGGTATCAGAGCCTTGTTCGTGGTAAGGAGCTCAAGAAAGCAAGCCAAGCTCGCGGTGTTCTGGTAAGAGGAGCAGTGTTGCTTTCATTTTCTGTTTTGGGAGCAGATCTCTGCAGGTAGCACAGCCGGAAATTGCAGGAGTGCATTGTCTCAGGTTGAGACGCCCTTCGCGGTGAAGCAAGAGGGCAGTATATGCTGCGGGAGCGAGCTTTAGCTCTTGGCGACCCTGTTTTTTTGATTTGAGGCCATTTCGGGGCCTGTTTTGGAGGCGGAAGTTTTTTGCACGCACTCAGGAAAAGGCCCAGTTTTATGCTGTGCAGCCACTGCTCTACAGCTCGGTGAATAGTTACTGTAAAAATTGCATTGTATGCTTGTACGCAGAGACATTGGGAGTTACAGAATCATCCCTGTTGCCTGTTGATGCAAAATCGTCACTAGGAAGTGACTGTGTGGTCAAATACCACTTTCGCCAGTTTTGCAGATTTTCCCTTGTGAGGGTGAAGCTGTGGTTTTTGCAGTGACAGAATTTTTTGCAGTCTTCTGTAATGGCATCTGATTCTCTTTCACAGATTGTCACT